>NW_015546041.1:121164-137550 GCF_001515605.1 Sinocyclocheilus anshuiensis | reverse complement strand
ACACACCTCTATCTCCACTCCACTGCAGCTCCCAGTAACAGCGTCCACACACACTCTCTCTACACAACACCTGATAATAACCATCAAATCTGTCTGGATGATCAGGATACGACTGGACAGTTTTAGTGGCAGTAATCACCCTGTTGCTCTCAGACAGACGGAGGTGTTTATTCACTTTGTTCAGATCCAGAGAGAGCTGACGGGAATCTGATGGAGATAAAACACATCAGAATCAGCAATTATGAATCTGTTAGATCTTTTCATGTAGCTGAACTCTTCATGTTCAGTGTATATCATCAGAGTCTCAGTACAGATGAGCAGATATCTGTGCAAATCATCATTTACATCATCAATTATAAAACTCTTCTTTCAGCTTCTACAGGAAGAACATGAACACACTCAGTTTTTTTTCTGCTGGTTTTCTTACTGACTTACATTGTAGGAAGTGGTTCCTGGTTCTGGGAACAATGTTGGTGAATGTGACTGTGGAAATCAACAGACATCTCAATCCAGCACTTTCACAGCATCAGCTTCATTCTTCTCATATTCATTATATCACATTAGAGCTACAGATTCTAGTATTTGACACTCTATGTGAACTTTCTAGGAAACCGTTTGGATGATAAAACATCTGCTAAGAACAGAAATGTCCATCTAATAGCTCAAGCACATCAATGGAGTCTCATTGTAGAGTTGAGTAGATTTGCTCAGGAAAAGCAGCTCAAAGGCTACGATTAGATTGAGCATTATTGATAACTTTCGCTCAAGTCCACTCTGAGCCTGTTCTTGTAGATCTGTGTTACCTGCAGGAACTGGATGTGATCCTGTGTGTGCTCCAGCTGCTCCAGCTCAGCGTCTCTCCTCCTCAGATCATTGATCTCCTGCTCCAGTCGCTCCAGTCGTCCTTCAGCTCGACTCACTGCAGTCTTCTCCTGATCTCTGATCAGCCGTATCAGCTCAGAGCGGCTTCTCTCAATGGAGCGGATGAGCTCAGTAAAGATCCTCTCACTGTCCTCCACTGCTGTCTGTGCAGAGCGCTGTTAGGACACACAGTGATTCAGGCTTCAGTGAGTCTGAACTGAGACGGAGACAAACTTCTCTTCTTCTCCAGACTCACCTTATGAGACTCCACAGCCTCTCTCAGCTGCTGAAGATCTTTCTCTCTCTGCTGGATTCTCTGCTGGAGCGTCTTCTGCGTCTCCTTCAGCTGCTTCTGCAGGACAAACAGATGATAGTGAACGTCACAGAAAACTACTGGCACTAAATCATCAAGTGAACAGATGAATCCAGGAAAAGTAGGGAGAGGCCGTTTAAAGGTTACTTATCTGAACTAATAATCAATGGCTGTAGAAGGGAAGATTGATCATTTACTACCATCTTTCATGAATTATCGTGTGATTAAGTCCTGTTTCACACTATAAGTGTAAGTATTATGAAAGTGAAACTGACAGATGTAGAGCTTCACATTGACTTCTGTGTTCTGCGTAATTAAGCTGCAGCTCTAGACAGAAAATAAATGACTGAAGTGAAGCTATAAATGGCTAAAATCATCTGGATTCAGTCAGATTTACTGAACAGAAGTGTTTGTGTGCAGCTGCTGTTCATTTCTGCTGTGGTGAGCAGTGTGAATGCTGTAAGCTGTTAATATGGTGCTGATATATACACATATGAAACGTGTGTCAGCAATATTTCATCAGTGTCTAGTTTTAAATACCTGTTTCTCTGTCCTCTGATCTGCTGCTGATACAATGTCGTGGTTTTTATGTTCAATAACCGTACACAGCACACATATACATTTCTGATCAGTGTGACAGAAAACCTCAAGGAGCTTCTCATGTTTCTGGCAGATCATCTCCTGCAGTCGTCCAGTGGCTTCAATCAAACTGTGTCTCTTTCCTTTAAACCAACTCTCATGTTGTTCGAGGTGATTCTGACAGTAAGAGTTCAGACACACCAGACAGGACTTGACGGCTCTGTATTTTCTTCCAGTACAGACGTCACACTGAACATCTCCAGCTCCAGCAGGAACCACACTTTGAAGTTTAGTCTTCTTCAGTTTCTCCAGCATTTCAGCAAACACCACGTTCTTAAATAAAGCAGGTCTTGGACTGAAGGTCTGTCTGCACTGAGGGCAGCTGTAGACTCTCTTCTCATCCTCCTGATCCCAGCAGTCTGTAATACAGCTCTTACAGTAACTGTGTCCACACTGGATGGCCACTGGATCCTTCAGGAGATCCAGACACACCAGACACAAGAACTCATCCTGAGAAAATCTGGCTTCTGCCATTTTACTGCATGAATACAGAGACACAAACACACAACAGCTCAGCTACACTTCAGTTTCTCTTTCCCTGAACTCATGTGTTTCCTGTTTCCTGGTTCTGTGTTTGAGTGACGCGTGTAAAACAGGTGTGTCTGAGTCTGTAAAACAGGATCCTCATTCCGGAGTTTAGTTTCGACACATCTGGCTGTTATTAAAGTAAACACAAATACCTTGACTAGTTGATTCAGGTGTGTTTAATTACAGATCAAACTAAACTCTGTGGGAAAGTGACTCTCCTGGACTGGGAATGGGGAGCCCTAGTAATGAAATGTCTACTAGATGTCAGTCTCACACAAACACTGTCACAGTGTCTGGTTGTTGTGCCCTGGACTGGCCACTTGATGGCGCTCTCCCCTTTCACTGTTACATGCTATGAACTCTATTTCCCATAGTCCTTTGCCTAGTCTTTTCAGTTCTGATTATCATCACCTGTAGGTCATTTATTCATTATCCCATCACTATTTATACCATGCTCACTCTGCCTTTTGTTGCTGCCGTATTGCACCCATACGTTGTGTTTTCTGTTACCCTGTGTTTTCTATTACCTTTTGCCACGTTTTTGCTTTGTTCTGGATTATTGTTTGAATTTAATTAAACTGCACATGGATCTAATTTTGTCTTCTCCTGGCATTCCGTGACAGAATACTGCAGCCAGTTCTAGATCAAGTTTTTTTTCCCTTCATTGGGACTATGGACCTTCGGATTCCCCCCCCTGCCACAAGGAAGGAGCGAATGGCTCGACACCGGGCTCTTATGGCTTTGCGTCAACAGGGCATGGAGGTAGGAGGTTTTGCCCAAACCTTCTGGACCTTCTCGGTGGGGCTGGAATACAATGATGGGGCACTCAAGGATTTCTTTAATGCGTGCCTGGATGATTCCTTGTCCCATTGGGAGATGTAAGGACTTGGGATCCTGGACTTTTAGGGCTTTGTTGGCGAAGTCAGTGGGCTAAACCAGGCCAACTAGAACCCTTCCACAGGGATTTTCCCACCAGCCCTGGCCTTCCGACTCCCACTGAGAAGCGGAGGGTGAGAAGGAGGAGGGCAGTTAAGTCCACTCCGGTGGTCTCAAGTCTGGTGGTCCTGGAGGACCCGACTCTGGTGGTCTCAAGTCCGGTGGTCCTGGAGGATCCGACTCTGGTGGTCTGAAGTCCGGTGGTCCTGGAGGACCCGACTTTGGTGGTCTTAAGCCCGGTGGTCCTGGAGGACCCGACTCCAGTGGTCTCAAGTCCGGTGGTCCTGGAGGACCTGACTTTGGTGGTCTCAGATGTCGCCACAGAGCCGCCCAATTTCACTGCTGCTGCCATAATCGAGAAGGTCGTCTTTGCCTTTCATCTCAGGGCTGTTCTGTGTGCATGGGCCGCCTCAGAGTCCACTTCAGAGCCTGCTCCAGTTCGGGAGCCCTTAGACAAGCCTGCCGGCTTTGTTCACTTTATCCTTGCCTCCTGCCCTGCCGGCCCCGCCCTGGCACCCTTGTCTACCTCTGTCTCCAGGCCCTCTACCTTTTGCCACGTTTTTGCTGAGTTTTGACTTTTTATTTTTTGAATTAAAGCTGCACTTGGATCTGCTATTTTGTTTTCCTGAGTCATTCCATGACAGAATTGTGCAGCCATCAAGATCCAGCAGCTAGGCTGGGTTTATTGGATTGGGACTATGGATCTTCGGATTACCCCTCCTGCCACAAGGAAGGAGTGAATGGCTCGACACCGGGCTCTCGTGGCTTTGCATCAGCAGGGCATGGAGGTAGGAGGTTTTGCCCAGACCTTCTGGACCTTCGCAGTGGGGATGGAATACAATGATGGGGCGCTCAAGGATTTCTTTAATGCGTGCCTGGACGATCCCTTGTCCCATTGGGAGATGGAAGGACTTGGGATCCTGGACTTTTGGGGCTTTGTCAGGTATCTTTGTCGGCGACGTCAGTGGGCTAAACCAGGCCAACTAGAACCCTTCCACAGGGATTTTCCCACCAGCCCTGGCCTTCCGACTCCCACTGAGAAGCGGAGGGTGAGAAGGAGGAGGGCAGTTAAGTCCACTCCGGTGGTCTCAAGTCTGGTGGTCCTGGAGGACCCGACTCTGGTGGTCTCAAGTCCGGTGGTCCTGGAGGATCCGACTCTGGTGGTCTGAAGTCCGGTGGTCCTGGAGGACCCGACTTTGGTGGTCTTAAGCCCGGTGGTCCTGGAGGACCCGACTCCAGTGGTCTCAAGTCCGGTGGTCCTGGAGGACCTGACTTTGGTGGTCTCAGATGTCGCCACAGAGCCGCCCAATTTCACTGCTGCTGCCATAATCGAGAAGGTCGTCTTTGCCTTTCATCTCAGGGCTGTTCTGTGTGCATGGGCCGCCTCAGAGTCCACTTCAGAGCCTGCTCCAGTTCGGGAGCCCTTAGACAAGCCTGCCGGCTTTGTTCACTTTATCCTTGCCTCCTGCCCTGCCGGCCCCGCCCTGGCACCCTTGTCTACCTCTGTCTCCAGGCCCTCTTCCGCTACACGGGCCTGGCCCGCCATCCCTCCCCCTGATCTGCCTCCTTTCCACCTCCCTCCTGAACTTTTGTGCTTTCTGGTGGAGCGTCTGGTATCCGCTCCTTAGAGGAGGGGTAATGTCACAGTGTCTGGTTGTTGTGCCCTGGACTGGCCACTTGATGGCACTCTCCCCTTTCACTGTTACTTGTCATGAACTCCATTTCCCATAGTTCTTTGCCCGGTTCTTTTCGTTACTGATTATCATCAGCTGCTGGTCATTTACCCATTAACTAATCACTATATATATCTTGCTTGCTTTGTCTTTTGTTGCTGCACTATTGTACCCGTTTCGTTGTGTTTCTGTTACCCTGTGTTTTGGATTACCTTTTGCTCTGTTTTGACTTTTTATTTTTTGAATTAAAGCTGCACTTGGATCTGCTATTTTGTTTTCCTGAGTCATTCCGTGACAAACACTTAACACAAGTTACAGAGAAGTAGGACAACACCCTTAAAACTACACTAATACTGCATCCTAATTACTACACATGTACTGCAGAACTGAAAACTGTGTCCAGATTTACAGTTTCTTCATGATCACACTGATGGATGTGTTTTCTCAATCTTCAGTCGGCTGGTAGGAGCCGTCACTGACGGGTCATGTGACCTGCACCATGTTGAACCTCTTTGGTGGTCAGTCTCCTCCCTGGAGTCCTCCTCCTTGTTGGTAGCTGGATGTCCTCTCCTAGGAGCCACCGCCGGAACCATCGGCTGATCCAGGTCCCCATGAGCTGATTTAAGTCGATCAACAATAACTTGTTCAGGATGGCCCCCAATATCGACCAGCAATGTTTCTCCTCCAGAACACAAAACAGTCCATCGTATGGGGGACACAATGACTTTTCGTGAGGGTCATGATGAATGAACAAACTCAGCTGTAGAGAGGTCCTTGGAGATCCAAGCTGCCATCAGGTCATTCTGAGACGTAGGAACTGACCAGTTTATAAGGCAATATTATTTCACTTTGTTGGGTTTTTGTAGTGCTGTCATGCACAGAGCGCTGGATATTCACTCCCCTCACCTACAATCCCTGCCGGACCTGAGACTCGAACCCGCGACCTTCGGGTTACAAGTCACGAAGATTGCATTATTAAATACAATCAACGTAACTGTAAAACAAACATTCTTTTCAATAAATTAAAAATCTAAAGTGAACAGACTTTGGTAGCTTACTTTAACTTTTTTCCCCTCTTTTAAATTTTACAGTTTTTTCCCCCTCTAGAACATTATAGAATTTTAAAATATTAACGTGAAGAGGAAAAAAAGAAGTGCATTTATATATAATTAACAAACTGACATTAAAATAATTTTTCCCCCTTTTTTTACCAATATGATTATCAGCTGCGATCTCACTAAATTAACAGCATTCCCTTTTAATTACAACAGTGCAAACAAGTCAGAAGGTTATTACGGTTAGACGAGAACCTATTAACATAACGTGGTTGAGGTACACAACTCAAACCTGTGCTGCAAGAGTAAGAAGTACACGTCATGCTTTGGCCCAAAGCTCTGTCTAATCCAGAGTAACCCTGTTACCACTGAAGTAATGAAACCCTGTTACCTCTGTAGTAGACGTTCTGTCCTGTCGCCCTGGCTTGTTCCATCTTCGGGCATGCAGCTTTGCAGAAGTCTTGTTGAAGTGAATACCCAAGTCTTTGTAGATCTTAGAGTTTTTGGACAGTTTCTAGATGGAGTCCCAGTGGAATCTCATGGTGAACTGGATGACAATCTGACGGTCTCTCCCCTCTTCTTTCCTTCCAATGCAGTGAGCGGTATCAGCTACTGTTATGTGGGAGTGTTCTAACTTGTGTTTTGTTGCAGTTACTCAGTAGCTCACCTGCAATCAACAGGTTAATTGATGTCACCTGAAAGGAGCCATTTTAAACTCCAGGGGCCTCATTTATAAAATGTTGCGTATAAACCGTTCTAAATTTGTTCTAAGATCATTTCTCAAAAGTGCGTAAGTGCGATTCAGAGAAAACGAACGTGCGCACAAAAACACGTGTGTATGCCTCTCTTCCAGATGTGATATTTATAAATCACTAATGATCTTGAAATTGTGCGCAGCTGACTGGTGTCAGATCTCCGCCTTGTAAACGCCCCCTAATTGATATCATTACCATATAAAAGAGCACACGCCAATATCAGACTTTCTATGCTTGAGAATGACGAGCACAACGAAAAAAAAAACTTTACTGAGTGTGAAATTGAGGTCCTGCTGGCAGATGTCACGAATCCTGTCAATGGACATCCATCCGCTCGCCATCAGAATCAGAATCAGAATCAGAATGAGCTTTATCACGCTCACCTGAAAGCTATTACATACACTATATAAATCAGTCTCACACCACCATTCACTGCCGAGTATTGTTTAGCGTTTATCACTGTTTAGTTGATAGCTACTTTACAGAGCCTGCTCTATCTTTCCCAGTTTATTCAGTCTTGACTTGCCTGTTTTTCCCGTGTTTTGATTCTCGCCTGTGTATTTCGGATTACCCCATTCGTCTTGCCATTTGGACTCTGTTTGCCACTGCCTGGATTATCGCTGTGTACCTGGATTATCTCTCTTTGCCTTGTCCTGTTGGATGTTGTTCACCGTCGATCGACCCAAGCCCGTTTACTGGACTGCTCTTGTGTTTTGCCCATACCATGCCTGTTCGCTGGTGTTTCGACCTTGCCTGTGTTTGTGACCACGTCTTTTAATAAAAAGCTTGCATATGGATCTGCACGTCTCGTCAGCTCCGTAACAGCGGAGGTAGAGATTCGTGCTGGACGCTTTTTATTTAATAATGTGTAATTATTCTGTGGACAAACAATGTGTGTGTGGTTATATTTTTTTATATTATCAAAATTACTACTTCTAGAAACAACAGTAATAATAATAGTAATTATAAAACAATTAGGTTTCAAGTAAGAATAAACTACGAATTCAAGTAAAATTTTGTCATTTTATAAAAAGTGAGCCATCCTACTTTTAGTCAAGTCAAGTCAAGTCAAGTCTGCTTTATTGTCAATTCTTCCACATGTACAGCACATACACACATGACAACTAATAAAAAGTTTAGTATCACGAAATTCTTGCAAAACTTTAAAAAACATTATTGAAAGGAAAATTGGAAAATTTTCATATCATAATAAATGATTACACATTTATGGTCTCCGGTCTGAAAAAACCTGCATGTGATTTGGCATTTCTTTATATTTACAGTTTACTAAAGCAGCTCAAATGTGCTTTTAATGTACTGACACAAAAATATATAGTGTATTTTATACAAATATAACTGATGTAAATGACAAGGACAAAGTTTAAGGCTGATGTCTCTATTCATTTTCACGGAAGCAATTATTGCACGACATCTTATAGGCTACACAGACAAAACAGTCGGAGAAGCGTTTTCTATTTTACGCATTAGTAGTGTAAGAATTACAGAACCTCAGCAAATATGCATCAGTTCCGAAACTCAGATACTTTGATCTCCTGAGAAACAGACAATACAAACTTACACGGGCATGTTGGAGAAACCCCATAGAGTGGCGGTGCAGGAAACGCCTCTCTCACATATGCATCAGTTCCTTTTCATTTCCTTCCCCACACCCATCTCTTCACCCAGCTCACTCAGAATGGTCAATGGTAGAATATAATGTTCTATATGAATGCAAATAAGATTTACAGTCATGTTTGGTATCATTTGAATAGTCTCAGGGCGAGTGGTACAATGGTCTTAATCTTACAAAAGTAGACTAAAAGATAATACAGATCCTAAGAGTTAATTTGATTTATTCTGACTTACTCTGAAATTATTTCCTCAAGTAGATTAAGTGAAGGCGTATGTTTCCGCAAATCTGCGACCAGGGTTACGTGCATACTAGATCTCAGGTTAGATGAAGCATGGGGCGCATCAGGTGAGATTATAGGTTTCTGACTAACTGCTTGACCTAGTTAAGTTGTACTCAGTTACGTTAACCATGTATATGATTTCAGCTTCAATTAAGTTGTACGTAGTTATATTAACTATCGGGGGCTAGACTAAGGGTCTAGCAGAACCGCTGATTAATGTTGGAGTGTTAATTAAGTTGTACGTATTTATATTAACTATCGGGGGCGAGACAGAGGGTCTAGCAGAACTGCTGATTAATGTTTGAGCATTATATGGGTAACTGTAGGGGGCTAAACAGACCTACTATTTAAAGCATATTAAATAGTATTAGCCACAAACCTCTGAATAAGGATCAAACTGGCGAGTTTTGTGATCGTGGGGCCCGCGCGTAGCGGCCGCCATGAGGCACCCTGAGCGACATAGATTCCTAATGAACGAGTAGATATAAAGTAAAGAGTTAACTAGAATAATCGAATGTCAGAATAATTAGAGACCGACAAACAACCAATTTGCCTTTCAACCTAAATTCGAGGTCATACTAAAATGGAGTCAGATTAGATAATAAAATGGAGTCAGATTTGAGTTAAACCTAAATTGAATAACTCTGCACGCTGAAAAGACCGAACACGCAAGAAACCTTCATCCACCACTGGATACCTTCCTTGGGCCAAGTGCGTGGACCTTACAGTAGTAAATCAAGACTTCGCAAGTTCTCTTGTAAAATAAAATAATAAAAAAACAACATGGAATAAACTACAGAAAGCGAGTAAAGAACTCTCAACATCAGGCTACTAAAAAGGTCAGTTTAATCTCCCAAAACCTCCCGTTAATAAAAAATCTGACTACACTGCACAGTTAATCTCTTACACTGCATCTTTGTTGTTTCTGATGAATTCGGTGCTTTTATTATTATTGCAGCTCAGATGTTCAAACAGCTGCAGTACTCCGGCTTGGTCTGCTCAGACCCTGACGTGACGGTAAGTACTTTTCCTCGTCAAAGACCATTCTTATAAATATGAACGTTGCTGTGGATTTTAGCGTACGCACACTCTAAGATCAAATCTGTGCGTACACATTTTATAAATGAGGCCCCTGGACACATGCTCTCACTCTCTCTCTGATCCTGCAGCCAGCTTGGCAGTAGCTGGGCTTGTTTTCGTAAGTCCCTTCTTTTTTTCCCCTTTTTGTTATTTAATAAACCTTATTTTATTTGGCAAACTTGTTTTGTGTCCTTGATGTTGCTTTCCTAGAGCCAGGGTTGTAACTCTACCGATTCCATCAAAGTGTTCCTCTGTGGTGCTAATTTGGACCGGATCCTCACAACAACATCTCGGGTTCTCGTCAACTTTTTCTTTTACACCATGTATTTTAAGGTTCCAGCGTCTCTTGTAACGCTCTAACTCCGTGACTTTTCTTTCAGCTCATTGTTTTGTTTTACTAGACGGGGCATTTCTTTTTCTGTGGCTTGTATCCTGACTTTGCACTCTTTAATCTCAGTGGCATTCAGCTCCTCTAGTCTGGTGATGTAGCCTCATTTGGTCTCCGAAGCAGTCACTTTTGGAGGTTAGCTTTTCAATAGCTTCAACAAGTGATGCGTTTAGAACTTCAGACGAATCCGATGAGGTTTTTACCTTCGATACATCACGCCATCATGTGTGTCCGGAGCTGTAGTCTGTCCAGCGGGGCTGCTGATTACTGGTTTAACTGTAAGCATGATAAAACAGCTTTGTGGTCCCAGCCTGACACGTTCATTGCTGGCCATAGGGATCGTGCAGAGGACTGTTTCTTGTGGTATTTTCCATGACGGAGCCCTCCACACTGACAGGAACAATATTAGCTACACGCTGTTTTTGATGTTGCACTGTATACATAAACTGTGAATTTGCACTTGCAGAAAATAGTTTAGTGGGAATCATCCTCAGTCTTGAACTTGGTAAAACAATTATCTTTATTTAAAATGTTTCAAGTCTTAATACTTTTCCTTTTGTTATACTAGGATAAATCATACTGGCCGCCTCAGTGACAAAACATGTGAAAGAACCCTACAGTAAAGCACAGTCACATCAAATAGATCGTTAAAGGTTTGGAACTGTTTTCTGCCAAAATTAGACACATCTGAAATTCTGTGTTTAGATGAGTAAATACAGCCAGTGGCAGCAATATTCACTCGTGAATGTAATGATAGGAACAGCACTGTGATAAATGTTTAGTGAAAGCGGACGGAGCGCCGCCTGGAGCACGAGCGCGTCACTGCCTGATGACGCCACCCGCCCAACGACGCGTCACACTGTGTTCCTCCAATCAGGAGCGCTTCCTGTCAGGACCGGAAAGAGGATGAAATGTTCGTGCTGAACCAGACAGATTTGATTCTTTAGCGATAATATGTGTGTGATGTAACGTTAAATATGTTTTTGCCTTATATTTGTGTCATGACATCAGATTCAGACGCGACAAGAAGAGTTCAGTGAAACTAGCGAACAGGGTTTAATATGATGGACCGGAGCTGGTTCACACCGAGCTGAAGCTAAAGTTAAAGCTAAAGCTAATGTTGGATTAAACACGGCTCGCTTCTCCTGAAGAGTGTTAAACAGCGACGCGTTCGAGAACCGCAGGAGAACCCGCCCTCAGATGAGCACCGGACGCCGAAGCTGAAGCGGCTCGTGTGACGGTAAACACGCCGCAGCGACACCGGATCCGCTCGGCGATGAGTCCGCAGAAGAAGATGAAGAAGCGGAAGGAGCTAAACGCGCTCATCGGCCTCAGCGACAGCCGCAGGAAGAGCAAGCAGAGCAGCGGACACCGGCTGCTGCGGACCGGGACCGACACCGGCACCGAGAGCGAGGCCGAGTCCGGCGCAGAGGAGCGGGGCTTCGGCCGCGGCCTGCTCGGGACGTGAGTGTGCTCGGATATATCATACAGTCTTGCTCAGTCGCTTTGGTGCATTTCTCCAATCATCCTTAATATCTGCAATGAAGTGTGTGCATTTCCCAAAACTATCCATACTAAATATAAACATGAATCTCTCAAAATTAAGTATTTATGTCAATGAACATATCAGTGCCATCAGAATTAAAAGTCCTTGTGTCATTGTTTACAAACAAGATCAGACACGCTCAGTCATGTTGTCAGTATAACAGTGCTCTCTGTTAGTAACACCTGATGTAAACAGTTAGGATGCGGTTACTGTACTGACATGCACTTCTTCTGTGTGCCATATATCTGTTTCAACAGTACACATTTACACATTACTGTACGTGGGATATTGATTGAAAGAGACTGGATAGGATTCAGTTACACTGTTATTAGTGGTCTGACAAAATAACAGAAAACACACATCACAACGTTGTGATCGAAAAAGAAATATGGGCACAAAGGTGAAAATACATTATTAGAAAGACTAACGCAGGTAACAGCGCTGTATGAGGAGTTAGAGAGCTGGTTTATCATTAGCTGATCTGCATTCTCTTCATTAGTGAAAGCCAAGATTCACCTCCACAATTCATGACAGATTTACAGAAAGACTGATAGAAATATGTAGAAAATATGTTTGACAGTTTATGACAACTAGATGGACTATTTTGTGTTTAATTGCTTATACGACGAACTAAAGACTGGATGTTTTGAGGGCTAAGAGAACAGAGAACTATAATTAATACATTTTGAGCAACATGACATTAGCAACTGATAATGTAGGAAACCACAGACAAATATACATCATCATTTTCATGAATGTAGCAAAGCAATCGCAACTTGTTCAAAAGAATGAGAAACTGCTTTTATGATGTGCACAAGTGACTAGCTGATGTGGAGGTTAAACAAGTAGTTTTATGAATTTCATTTCTGATCTGAGAAATGCACCAAAGCCACTGAGCTATAGAGATCATATTCACAGTGAGTGCGTAAGTTTGCCTCGCAGAGATGGACAGATATTAACATCTATTCCTCAGTGATATCTGAACCGACACGATTCATTCTCCTGGTTCTTCATGTTTCCTTCTGGATCATCACTGAATGTTAGCAGTGTTTGTAATGGTTGTGAAAGCTGGATCTCAGTACAGTCACTGTTGTGAAGAGCTCAAATGTGCAGAAGATCTTGAGGATTTTCTCATGAACAACATTATAAACCACACAGTTACGCTTTAGATGAGGGAACACAACTCTCTGTGAAGTATTTGCTGATCAGTATGCATATTAGTAGCATATAGGCTGTTTGTTATTATTTATTATATTGTTTGTACTTATGCACATATTAACGTCTTATTCTGCATGATCATATTTTAGATTGCTGAACCCGACCCATACCTAAACACAACTACTACAAGCTTACTGACGGTCAGCGAGCAGTAATCAGGAGTTTATGGAGGGAAAACTCTTGGTTAATAGTGAATAGTGTCTAATAGTGTCATCTAAACTTTTACTAAACACAAAGTGAGAGATGCAAAGTATGGAAAGTATTTTCTGCCAATTTTAACTAAATCACTTCAATTATGAAAATGAAATTTTGACAGTCTTGCCTCGGGATTGCAGTGAAAAATTGTTTTTGAAATTGTTCAATCTGGTTTTAATTTTTATAATTGAATTGATGTATTTAAAATGGTCAGAAAATAGCTTCCATCCAGACGAGCCGAGATGAAGCTCCTCAGATCAGTTCAGTTATTATCGTGTCTTCAGGAATAGACACATCAGGGAAGGACTCATTAAAAATGAAATGACATTTCACAGGTTGGTAACTTCAGGTGTAAATGCACTACAGTGTGTTTAATTTAGCTTCATACTGATCTACACTCTGAGGTAATCGTTCCTCACATGGCCTGTTTTATTATTATTGCAGCTATAAATACTATTAAAGTGTGAGGAATGAGCTGTCTGTGCGATCGAGAAGACGAAGATCACAGTTTCTTCTACTGGATTTGTTGCTTTAAGTTTAAGAAGAGAAGGAAAGCTTTCCCGCTGTCATCGTCTCAGATGTCGGTGCACAGGTCTGTAACACACAGTAGAGGGAAACTGGCACAGAAGCGTCTCTGAGCGCTGAAACAGGTCATGAAGTCCGGCTGGCTGCATGTTATCGAGAGCTAAAGCAGGACAGGGTGATCAGAACACACCTACTTTACATACACAGATAACTGGACACAAAATAATGATTTGAGTTGAAATACCTCGCTAGTAATAAACTCCAAACATCTGCATAGAAGATCAGATCCTTGCAGTGGGTTTCTAGTCGTGACAGTCATGTGGAGCAGCAGCGAGAGAGAGAGAGAGAGAGAGAGAGAGCAGGATGATGGTCTTCAGCGCTGAGACAGACGAGCTTCAGAGATCAGATGGTGTTTGTCTGTGTTCTGCAGGAGCTCGCTGCGGTGCTGCTCGATCTGTTACCCGCTGTGTGTGTTCGTGCTTCTGGCGGCGTGTGTCATGGCCTGCGCTGGACTCATCTGGATGCAGATCGCCCTCAAAGAGGACCTGGACTCCATGAAGGAGAAGATCCACATCAGTACGTGCACCGCTGCTGCTCAAGGCAACATCAGATCAAGCTGGTTTACTAGGGATGCACCGAAAGCAACATTCCAACATTCCCAACAAAATGAAGCACTGGGCCGAATAACGATCACGGGTTTCCGTGTTTTTTCCCCCATGTATTTGGATAATTTTTTTCACCATTGCATAAATTAAATAGCCAAAATGTGATTTTTACAGTTTTGTCTTGCTTTTTAAAGAAAAAATCAATTACAAAATAACAATTTAGAAATATTTATTTAACACTGAACATTTTTTAACATTATACCAAACAAAGCACAATTTAACTGAAGTTACTAAAGTGATATTGTTTTGGTAATTTTCTTGAATCAGGCATGTATGTTTTACTGTGCAATAAATGCAGCCTCGCTGAGCAGAAGAGACGTCGTTTAAAACATTAGAAAATATTACAGATCCCAATTGGAACACTATGTGTGAATGTATTAATAGAGCTGTTGTAATTATTATTATTATGCTTTTTTATTTTATTTTACAGAACAACAGAAAAATTACAATAGCGTTTATGAATGTTGATGGAGCTGTTATTTTGGCAGAAAGCCGCAGAAAGACCTCAGTGCTTTCACACTGCGACGTGTCTGCAAACTCTATTTGATCGTGTCACGTCATTGTTCAGTACAATTTATTCAGTCTCTTCTCTTATTCAGCCAAAATTTTTTTTGCTATTTGTGGCTGAATAATTTCGGTTGCCGAACATTCGGTGCATCCCTATGATTTACTGCAGCTAATGATCCTGCTCTAACGATTCATCAGTCATGTTATTACAAAGAAAGACACATTAGTCTGTATGATAGTTATCTCCACTTCTTCTGCCATCACTCTCTTCATATAGACACACTTCACCAGCCGATCAGTTGAATTATCCTGTTTTTATGGACTGTGTTGCATCACAGATGTGAACAGTGTTTCATGTTGAGTTTAGAGACGCCTGAGCATTAATGGTTGTGATGGTCTGGTTGGTGTTTGACAGTGGAGAGCAGTCAGAAGCTCTCATCACACGAGATCCTGAAGCTCAGTGAAGATCTGAAGGACAAACAGATGAAGCTGGACGAGCTGGAGAGCGGAGACAGAGGCCTGGCCAAACTCTGGTCCAACCTGAGCGAGATCAATCAGAAGGTACTGAGCTCGTGTGTGTGTGATGAGCTACACGCTCCTCTCAGAGTGGTTTAGCAGTGAAACACATGAAGATCTGAGAACAGCACTCATGTGTCAGTATCAGTGTGATGGTGTTCATGTCTCTGCAGCTCAGCACTCTGGATTCTGCTGTGAATCACCTGAAGACCAACATCAAATCCTCCTCTGATCTGATCACGCTGCCGCGGACGATAGAGGAGCTGCAGAAGGTGTGTGTGTGTGAGAGAGAATGTGTGTCTGTGAGAGAGTGTGTGTGTGAGAGAGAGAGAGAGAGACCGTGAGTGTGAGTGTGAGTGTGAGTGTGTGTGTGTGTGTGTGTGAGAGAGAGAGAGAGAGAGAGAGAGAGAGAGAGAGAGAGAGAGAGAGAGAGAGAGAGAGAGAGAGAGAGAGAGAGAGAGAGAGAGAGAGAGAGAGAGAGAGAGAGAGAGAGAGAGAGAGAGAGAGAGAGAGAGAGAGAGAGAGAGAGAGAGAGAGAGAGAGAGAGAGAGAGAGAGAGAGAGAGAGAGAGAGAGAGAGAGAGAGAGAGAGAGAGAGAGAGAGAGAGAGAGAGAGAGAGAGAGAGAGAGAGAGAGAGAGAGAGAGAGAGAGAGAGAGAGAGAGAGAGAGAGAGAGAGAGAGAGAGAGAGAGAGAGAGAGAGAGAGAGAGAGAGAGAGAGAGAGAGAGAGAGAGAGAGAGAGAGAGAGAGAGAGAGAGAGAGAGAGAGAGAGAGAGAGAGAGAGAGAGAGAGAGAGAGAGAGAGAGAGAGAGAGAGAGAGAGAGAGAGAGAGAGAGAGAGAGAGAGAGAGAGAGAGAGAGAGAGAGAGAGAGAGAGAGAGAGAGAGAGAGAGAGAGAGAGAGAGAGAGAGAGAGAGAGAGAGAGAGAGAGAGAGAGAGAGAGAGAGAGAGAGAGAGAGAGAGAGAGAGAGAGAGAGAGAGAGAGAGAGAGAGAGAGAGAGAGAGAGAGAGAGAGAGAGAGAGAGAGAGAGAGAGAGAGAGAGAGAGAGAGAGAGAGAGAGAGAGAGAGAGAGAG
>NW_015546041.1:111807-118160 GCF_001515605.1 Sinocyclocheilus anshuiensis | reverse complement strand
AGTGTGTGTGTGAGTGAGAGAGACGTGAGCTTACACTGATGTGTGTGTGTGCAGAGCGTGGCCTCCATCGGTAGCACCGTCACCAGTGTCCAGCACGATGTCTCTATGATTCAGTCTGTGGTGGAGGAGAGAAGGAAAGGAGAAGATCGGCTGAAGGACAGCGCTGTATGTTTCACTACTAAACAGTACTATATTGTTTTCATTCAGATGCTCTCTGTGTATGTTTCTCTTCCAAAGCTTAGATCAGAGACACTTGTTGAAGAGAGAGTTCACCTTACAACATGTTAGTAGCTTTAGATTTCTGAGATGTGCTTCATATCAGTTTTTATAATGTGATTGTGTTGATGTGTGTTCAGTGTGAGGCTTATTTATAATGGTTTTCTCTTGATTAAAGAATGGAGAGAAACCTGTGAACAGCAGCAGCTGTGTGACACTGAAACAGGTAAACACACACACACACACACACACGCATTCACACACACACACACACACACACGCATTCACACACACACACACACACACACGCATTCACACACACACACACACACACACGCATTCACACACACACACACACACACACGCATTCACACACACACACACACACACACGCATTCACACACACACACACACACACACGCATTCACACACACACACACACACACACGCATTCACACACACACACACACACACACGCATTCACACACACACACACACACACACGCATTCACACACACACACACACACACACGCATTCACACACACACACACACACACACGCATTCACACACACACACACACACACACACACACACACAAGTAACACTTCGATTGTGATTATGAATCTCCAGCACCACAGCATAAGTGCTCAAATTTACCAGAGTTCTGAATGGTATTTTGCAGCTTGAGGTGAATGTTATGAGATGAGAAAGATCTCTCTGTACACATCACTGAACGTCTCCAGTGAGTCTGATGCCAACATTACCAAATTCACTAGTTAATAAACACTTCCCGTGGTCTGTTTATGGTGAGATTACAGTTCAAACATTGCTAGTGTTGACACGATATCTAATGACAGTAGTCAATAATACCAGTAAGATTTCTCAGTACCAATGTAAATACCATAGCAAAAACTATTGGAACACATTCCTTTTGACAATTTTATTTTAACTATTCAAAAATAAACAAAAACAAATCTTGAAAAAAAATTATTTCAAAAATTAAGGTAATTCCATCTATCCATCCATCCACTCGTCCCCTGCAGGGTCACGGTAATAAGTTCATTCTCTGACAACATCGCATGCTCCCTTCACAGACAAGACCATCCCAGAGTGCACTGCAAACTAAGTGTAAAATTATCAATAAAAATAGTTCTGCCTAATTCGAAATGTCCTGTTTTTAAACACGTCAGGTCTCTGTTACCCACAATGCTGTTTTGTGTGATGCTGCTGTGATTGTTGAATAGAATCAAGCTGAACTCTTGTCAGTCTTCCTGCAGCATCGACACTGTTATCAAACCGTTATCAAGCGTTGCTGCTCCGAGCTGAACTGATAATGATGCTGCAGTCTTTGCTCTGAAGCTGCTGGCGGATCTGTCTGGTGTAGAGCGCTGTAGTAATCACTGGCTGGTGTCGCAGGAGCTGCAGCATCTGGAGGACGGTGTGAAGGATCTGAACAGCTCAGTGCTGCTGCAGGAGTCGAGGTCGAGCGAGCAGATCCAGAGCGTGCGCTTCGTTCTGTCAGACCTGAGCAGACGGCTGTCAGCGCTGGACCAGAGCCAGTCCAGAGACACGGTGAGATCAGGAGCTCCTTACAAACCCTTCTAACCTCTTACGTTCAGATTCCAGGGGTCTTCAGTAGTTTTGGTCACATTACTGCTAAGATTCTGTCCAGCGTGTCTGACCCTGTGACAGACCGAACATGTTTTTATTTCCCCCTCAGTGGTTACTGCGTCATCAGAAAACATTGCTGTAAAAAAAACACAGCTAGTTGACCAGCCTTCTAGCTAGTTTAAAATGGGTTTTTACTTGCCCAACGGGGACAAATAAACTGATTAAAACTTACGTGACAAAAAATAACCAGTAAAGCATCGAAAGGCGAGAATGATTCTTCTGATTTTATTACATTCAGCGTAAACGGCGATTGGTAATAAATAGTATATTTCTGGTATCAAGCTCACGCTGCCTCTGTCTTTGTGAGAGACTTCAAAACAAATGAGCGTAACAGCACACATTAAAACTCACTACATATAACTACACACTGAGGGAAATATTCAAAATGTGTAGTTTATGTATAACATGATATAGTTAAGTAACATACCATGACAAAGGAGATATTTTGCTAAATATTATCATCACGATTGCAAATGTCACATTGATTTTAGGTTAGTAAACAAGTAGTTATGTAAAAGCTGATCGAACACTGATTAAAATATTGCTTCAGAATAAATTGTTTACACCGCCAAAAATCTCGGTGATGCGGTGCTTTTGTGGGGATATTTTATGTGGAATATTGTCTGCTGATATGAAAAGTTCACTGTATATCGTAATAATAAATATAATTGATGACAGCGATGATATTTTGCTTTCTTTTTACATTAAACACATTATATATTAGGTATATTTATGTAATGTAATGTGTATTTCCAGCAGAGGTGTAGGTGTTAGATGTCAGATAAGGTGGTATTAAAAGGTGTTGCTGTGTGTAGAAGCATCAGAGATAAGTGAGTGCTGTGTCTCTCAGCAGCAGCAGCAGCAGCCGGCCGTGACCCAGACGCTCCAGACCGCAGGTATGTGCTCCGCTCCAGCATCATCCAGCTGCTCTGACTCCGGATCTGTTCATGAGCGCTGTGTGTCTCCTCTGATCCGCAGGGTCCTCTCCGTCCCGTCGCCCCAGCTTTCTGTCCCGCAGACGTTATAAACGAGCACTGACTCCCGGAGACGAGTCTGAGAGAGGTGCGTGAACCCAATCTGGTTAAGAGTGTTATATTCCAACCTCTGCTTCACACAAGTCCACTGAAGGACTGAGGCACACAAAATACAAAGATTGAAAGATTTACACTAATTCATTACATGATGTGCTGATTAATTCATCTAATGAATCACACATCAGTTCTGGCTGAGAAATGACTCCACAAAAGACCATTTGAAGTCATTGTTTTGAAAAAAGCATCGAATAGACATTACAAAAAAGCAGCTTTAGAAGCTAAATATTTTGATTCAGCTTTGCATAAATAATGATAGCAAATGGGTATTCATGTATTTTAAATTGAACATTGACATTTTTATAAAAATTAAATATGAAACTAAAAGTGCCAGTAGGTGGCGGCGAGTCACTGTCTAAATGAGTGAGTCATTGAATCATTCAGCTGATTCATTCAGAGACAAAGCAAGTGACTCTTTCTGAACGAGTCATTGAATCATTGACTCACTTTAGGCTCATCTAACTGCGCTGTAATAGACACTGTGATCATCAGTAACTGAATCAGTGTAAGACGGACAGCTGTGAACGGGGCGCTGCGGTAATGAGGCAATCATTTTAACAGGTTATTTCTTACATAATCCACCAAATGTACGTTAAAGGGGTCATATGATGTTGCTAAAAAGAATATTATTTTGTGTATTTGGTGTAATGAAATGTGTTTATGCGGTTTAAGGTTCAAAAACACATTCTTTTCCACATACTGTACATTATTGTTTCTCCTCTATGCCCCGCCTTTCTGAAACGCGTCGATTTTTACAAAGCTCATCGTTCTGAAAAGCGAGGTTTGCTGTGATTGGCCAGCTATCCAGTGCGTTGTGATTGGCCGAATACCTCAAGCGTGTTTAACTTTTATAAAGAATATCTCTTTGGATTTGAGACTTTAGTCTTTGCAACTTTACAGATCTTCTTTATGCACCAAGAGCTTGTAACACTCCAAAGAGAAAGGAACACTTGAAATCGCATCATATGACCCCTTTAAACCGACAGCCCTAATGAAAAGATGTTGATGGCATGTGTGTGTTTTCTCTGAAGTCGACGAGCTCCAGCGGCGCAGGTCTCTGAGCTCTGAGGAGCAGGAGGCGCTGGACTCTGCTGAGGTCAGTCCTGATCCACTGATGCACTGATGAGCTCAGTCACACAGCACCTGCTTCATCTCAGAGAGACCCGTCAGGAACAGGCCAGCAATCATGCTTTACCTGAAGACAGTGAAGCCCGGTGTAAGATGCTCTGCATTGTGACGCTGTTTTAATGATTAAAAAGGCTTGTTTTAGCCTGAATCTCATTGCTGTAATGACTAAAATTAATTGTGCTGGTTTTGGATTTAAATCAATCTTTGTTTTCCAGAATAATGCAGTAGATTGATATATTCCTCTACTTGAGAGGAGCTCTATGTGCTCATTTTACAGCAATTCATGTCACAATACAGACGGTCTCGATAAAAACCGGCTTCGCTTTCTTTGACAAATACTCCCATGATTCTCCGTGAGCTGTGACCTGATTTCACAAGTTTCTTACATATTTATCAGAAATGATTTGAAGTCTGTATGAACTGAGGGAAATGAAGATTAATTTATGCTACATTACTGTCAGATCTAGCAATAATATGATCCATACAATTGCTTTTAGTAAATATGATCATCAGATATTAATGACGTGCACTTGGCTGCTTGTCTTTTATCCGGTTTAGTTTTTAATGTAAAGTAGCGTTTGAGGGCACGTCTGATCAGTAGATCTGAGCTTGTGAATGTTCACGTGTGTGTTTCTGTATCTCTGGGTTCAGTGGGAATCGTTTCTGCACTCCGCTCAAGGCTCTCTGGAAATAATCATGTCTCACTAACTTTACTGTCACTTTATGAAACCAGTTAAAAGCTGTACATATTGTAGAATTGGACATTTCTATGTAACTAATTTTAAGCAGTAGCGTGACTAGATGAAATGCATCTGTACGTGTGAGTTTTGCATGTTCCCTTGTAACATGAATAAAAGCTCTTTTATTTAAGCTTCTGTTGTGTTTGTGTGGATCTTGTGTGTCCCATCTGCATATTTCTGCCTTTCTGCTCATTTCTTGTATGAAAACATTGCAAAGGGGCAAGAACACACAATAGAATATTACCCCTCTATATATAGTGTGATGTTAACAATATCGTTTGCTTTGCTGAAGCTTAAATGGCCATTAATGTTTTCTATTGTAGTTCAGATAGATTGTATAATATACAGTTTTTAATCGATATAAAATTAAAAACATTCTATCATTAGAACATGTTGTATATCACAAGAGAAATGGTTAACATTAGTTGGTAGAAGCAGCTAGTTGTTGATCTTCTGGTTGGATGGTCAGCTGGTTCAGAATGCAGCTCAAGTGCTTTATTTACTTTTACCAAGAAGTATGATCTTATCGGCCCAATTTATCATTTTTTCATTTGTGACCTGTCAGGATTTGTATTAAATTGTGTGCATTGCATACTAATTGATTGTTCAAGCCCTCATTAGCTGAGTAATTTATCACAGTCACTAAACTGTTGCCGGTTTTTAACGATATCGAGATCCACAAAAAGTGATCAGCACTCACACACAGTCTAGATCTGTTTTTAGTCAAACACTGGGCCTTTTTTGTCTCCTGGTCTTTTGAAGGGCAGTACTGTATGGAAAGTATCTTTAAACAAAATATGAAAAATAATCACATCATCCTGTTTACACCCCCTGATTCTTAATGCAAGGTCTATATTGAGGCTGTCAGTTGAATAAAAAATTGCATATATAAAATGTATATGCATAAATATTCTGTATTATCATCTTTCATTGCACACCACAAACATCAAATGTGACCGGTCCAGCTCTGAACTGCTAAATAGACTTACTATAAACATGAGCTTCCTGAATTCCTGTCAGTCTGTGAATAAAAGCCACAGAAATGCAGCTGACTGAACGCTTACAGTAGAGCGTTAGAGGAGGATTACAGACAATAACAGTGAGGAATCTGAGACAGAGAAACCAGATCAGACCACCTGCAGAAGTGACAAGCGAACAAACACAGAGAAACTCTTCTAAGGTGAAGCGCAGCTCTGTCGGTGTTAAGCGAGATCTGCTTTAGTCCTCCAGTACTGCGTGAGCACATGCTCCAGCTCCTCCTCCTGCTGTCTCGGAGACGAGGTCTTAAATGATCTCAAAAACAACAAAATTACAGATGCATATGACAGATATTTAAAAAAAATAAATGTGTACGTTTAGATCTGTCAGTTTTGGACTTACCACAGTATATACACTGAAATCAAAGCATGTGTTCATGATAAGAAAACAGTTTATTCACACACACACACACACACACTCACACGCACACACACTCACGTACACACACACTCGCACACACACACTCA
>NW_015546041.1:94307-106807 GCF_001515605.1 Sinocyclocheilus anshuiensis | reverse complement strand
ATGCCCGAGCCAGTTCTGCCGGGCCGGGCCCTGATCACGGGTAAAGAGACCGGACCAGCTCACACACAACACTGTCTGCATGCTCACTTAGTGCAAGTCAAACGTGCCAAAGTGAACACAATGTAGAGAAAAAAAAGAAAAATTATATATGGAAAAGCAGCACATAAAATATAGAAAAATATAAATACAAATGTAAATAATAAATTCAAAAATATTAATTTTTTTTTGGTTCTGTTTTCTCAAGCAAAGGGTTTTTCTAGTTTTCTAGTCTAGTGTGTGTGTGTGACTAGTGTGGGGGGGGGGTTGTTTCATGTGATTAAGTGGCTAAACAACAGTGTAGTTTGGCTTCTTGCTGTTGGTTTATAAAAACACTTGATCAAACAGTAATTTACTTCTAATCTGTTATGTTCATTATTGATTTTACAGTCACTGAGTTTGATTTTGCGCTATAGATGTTTCTTATCATTGAACATATGCAGTGTGGATTTATATTTGCAATGCAAACATATATGAGTGTCTGCCGTGAACATAAGATTGGATAAGTGTGTAGACTCTTACTAACAATGCTGTGGCATCTTCTGCATACAGTGGAGGAAATAGCTGAGGTTCACCGAGTCTATTCAAATATAAATGCCTCTATAATACTCTATATAGTAATAGATAGTGATGCTATGTTTATTTCTGTCTCCTGTAAATGAAAGATGTTCAAACTGGGCTTCAGGTCCAGTGGGCAGATTCTAGGAGGTCCATGGACATTTTCAGGAAAAAAAACTTGCTTTGGTCTCATATTTATTGCGTCTATATAGTTTTTAACAATGATCAATACTTATTTTTCATTAGTAGGAGCATTTTCTAGATAATATTTGACTGATTTTCTAGTGCAGAGACAGCATAAATGATGCATGCATGTGTGGATCTGGATTTGTGCGTGTTTGTGGATCCGTTGAGTGAATGTGTTGGACGTTATGATTCTGTTTTCACTCTGTCGTGTCTCATCTGTAAACCTGACTTCTCTGGATAGACATCATTATCAGACAGCCTTTACAAACCTGGATCATACACCCAGCATTTCTTCTGTTCAAATTGTTGGCCAAAATTGGCTGTATGCTCCATATTTGCATGCTACTCGTACTATTTTGAACTCATTACCTGTAATTGTCTGACATAACTGGTGTGAGTATTTGGAAATGACAGCAGTGATCAATCATAAAGATTAGTGCCAGATTTACTAACAGCTTACAAACCCTCTTTTGGCATTAAACATCTGCTGTCGGGATTGACCAAAGACACTGAAGGCAGTGAAACATTAGCGATGAAAAGACATGAATAGTAATTTTTGTGACTGATATTATTGCATATGCATTTGTAGGAGTTTCCCTTTCAGAGCCAGCATTTATGAGAGAAGAGGCGTTAAATCAAGCATGCAGGCTGATTTTCTAAGGTTTGCTCTAGTCAGTTTATTGGGATTTGTGCCATTATTTAAAGCCCAGTAAAGCATGTTTTAACTCATTATTTGTGTCTGTGTCACACACCTGATTATCATCAGCTATGCTCGTTTGCGACGCTAATTTGTGCTGCTCTTGGTAGATTGTGTTTATGGGAATAATCAGCGTCTGTGTTCTATAATTTGATAATTTGATGCAGTGATAAAAGCAGCTCAGGCGGTCTGGCTCCGTCATGGAGTCTCTGCAGGTGAAGCTGGCTTTCTGTGAGGATTGTTTAGCATGTGTGGTCCTGTCGGTCTGTGTTTGTTTGTTTAATTGTTGCTCAAGGGACGTTAATAAAGTGGGTCTGATGAATTCCTGCTGTGGTTTGTTGAGTCTCATTCCAGGTTCATGTGCTCATTGAGACGTGGCTCTATAAATATAGCAGCTGTGTGTGCTGTCACTGGAGAATGTACTGGTCAGTCTCAGAAATAACAGCTTATCTAATCGCTCATTACTTTATCACAGAGAGGTGGTTATTAATCTGACACGGAGCTGATAATGCAGCGCTCTCAGTAAGTGGGTGTGGGTGGACACGGGAATGAAATGTGACGCTGAATCAAACAGAGATGCTGTAGAAGCTGGAGTTACGGTATTTCTCAGGATGGTCTGAGGTTGACAGTGTTGTTGACTATAACTAATGTTCCTGTTATAAAGTTTCTGTTTAGTTTGTTTCTTCTGATTAAACTCAAGAGTCAGTGTTGTGGAGCGACTTGTCTCTCTCTTTGAAGTATCAGTCAAGACCAGAAAGCCAAGATGCCGGCAGGACACTCGCAGTTTACACTTTTATACAGAGATGATTGTGACCAGTTGTCTCATTTGCAGCTGTTCTCCTCCTCAAATCTCCTCAAAACTCTCTAATTCTCCCAGCATGGTCACCTCATTAATTGGTCTCTTGTTCTCTTTGTAAGGGAAGCAATATGCCAACTAGCCTATGTGCAAACATATCACAGAGTGATTATTCAGTGTGTTTGCCTAGACCATGTTTGATGAAGAGCCCTTGGTATCAGTGCAGACGCAAGCTCAGCAGAAACGAGACATACGGTGTTAAATCACCAATCATGCCTTCATTCTGGCTATCCTACAAACACATCTTAGATGTCTGACAAATGCACACCGTATCAGTGATTTGAGATTTGGTGAAGTTCTGTGGTGGAACATACTAAACTCATCAGAAATGAGCGGACTTACAGCTGTGGTGATATATGGCAAAGAATTTTCTACTTAATATACTAAAAATTATTCTTTAGTATTTCTTAAGATAAACTTAAGATCATTTAAGTGTGCTCAACTGTGCTTCCTTGAATATGCATTTAAATGTGCTTTTAACATACTTTCTCCATATTTAAAAAATCACCACTTGTAGTACACTTGAACCCACTAGTGTATGAAAGATGAGTTCAAGTGTGTTGGTGACTAAATACATTTTTTTTTTACAGAGAAATTATTTTAAAAGCACATTTTAGTTCATATTCAAAGTGTCCCAAAATAGCATAGTTGAGTACACTCAAAGTTGAGTAATAAGTACTAAAGAATATTTTTTAGTATATTAAGTACAAAAATATTGCACAGAAATGGAGCACTTTAAGCACATTATGGAAGTGCACTGTTTTTTCACCTGGGAAGTCTGAATACATGGCCTGCGTCCCAACGTGCATACTATCCATCCTAAATTCTATGTGATATTAGTAATTTTCAAAACTATTTAGGGCAGATAGGGTGGATAGTATGCACATTGAGATGCAGAGATACTCTCTTCTGAACTCTTCTCTCACACAAACCTGTTCTTCATTAAAGCTCCTGGTGAAGGCTTGCCAGATACCACAAAAACGAACCCTGTTCGAATATACAGTATATACAGAAACCCCAGTTATTGTGCTTTCAAAACAAGCCCCTCACAAACACTATAGAAAAAGAGAAAAAATCAAAACCCTACCTGTCATGTTACCGGTCTTGTGTTTGGACTTTTGTCTCATGTCTCGTTCCATTTGTAGTCGATCTGTAGTCCTGTTGTCATTGGTCCCCTTGATTACTTCTCCAGGTGTGTCTTGTTATCTTGTTAGCATCTCTGTGAATAAATAGCTCAGTGTTTTAGGCTGTGTTTACACGTGGCATTAACATGTGATCGCTAGGTCACAATATGATACGTATCACGATACGGGACTGCACTGAATTGTAGTGATGGGAAACCAAGGCTTTCTGAACCGTTTGAGGCTTTCATCAAATCGTGCCGAAAAACGGTTCATTACTCGAAGCTTTTTAACACAGTGCGCATTAGCGACATCTGGTGGTCAGACTTGGGTTCTCCAGCCTCTCTAACGAAACATCGCGGAGCAGAGGATGGGTTGAAAGTTTTTAATTTGTGCCAACTCGTGTCATGCGTAGTCCGGTCAGTGGATTCACATATTTATCAATAATATAAAATATACAAGTGTGTGATTATAATTAATAAATGACGCGAGTAGTAGCAAAAATATTTTAGGTGAGCTGTTCGGGGTTTCTGAGACCCAAGCCAGAACATGATAAAATCAATAGAGGTGTGACGTGCATTCAGTTTCTGTCTGGTGTTGAGGTTATTCTAAACTATTCTACTGAATCCCAAATAAGTGTACACACACACACACACACACAACCAAGTCAATGTAAAGTCAAACACAAGAGTCATGCGAAGCGCCGATTGTTTCAGACCAGCTGTCCTGATCTTCTGATACTGCATGAGGTTCCAAGCTTCAAACGGCATCAATCACGTGGTGTCGTCATTTCGATACAAGCATCGGCACAGTGTGTGATACAATAGTGCTTTGAAAACTGCGTCGGGGCCTTGGTGTCAATCATCCCATCACTACTGAATTTCACCTGAATTGCACTCGTTCTAATAAATTTATATTGTAATGTACTCATTCAGAATTTGGTAGGTTATCACTGCACAAATCACCACAGTCTCTATGTTTAAAAAAAAAAAATTAGAAGAGCTCTAAACTACTGCGCCGTCTTCACTGTAGCTCACGCACACAGGTTTAGTCACACAGATCATGCTGCACGCTCACACAGACATTTCTTTTTAGCGCTCAGACAAACTTTTTATCTCTGCCCCGCGTGCACAGGGTTGCCAGGTTGACAAAGATAAGTAGCACACTTAGCAGATATTTCGAGAAGGGTATAACTGCAGCCTGGAGATCTCCAAAACGGGGTGAGAGCTCCAAAATAGGGCGTGGCTTCCTCCCATTGACAGACAGGCACATGACACGCATGCGCATTTTGCCCCAATCCACTTCAGTGCAAACTCCGCCCCACAGCTGATTCTAAAGTTTTTATTGGTTGTCTACTTCAGGGCAAACTCCTCCCCACAGCTGATTCTAAAGATTTTATTGGTTGTCAATTAAAGTGTTGATTTCCTACACTATGCTACAAAAAATGCTAACCCCTAAACCTACCCCACACCTGACCCTAACCTTAACCAGTGAATATGGCTGCACGGCGGGATTGGCGTAGTATGGGCTGTAGTTCTTCTGACAGTTATATATATATATATATAATTTGGGTTGTTACTGACATCTGGGGAAATTTCAAGTCAACAGCAGCTTTAGAAATATATTTACTGAGAAAAATGGTGACGTGTTCAATACTTAATTTATCCGCTGTAAATTGAACCAAAAACTATCATAACATCTTAGTTGATAATTCAGTATTTGACAAAACATCCCATGTTCCGGTAGCGACAGTAACGCTTTGGTAGCAACCACATCACATTACAGAATTTTAACTCGCATACTAAAACACTACTAAAACATACTAAAATGCAAAAAAATTGCAAAGCTGAACTAAAATGTTGTTTATTTCCCCCAAATATGAGGATTATGTGTTCCCTTTTGTCACTACCGAAACAATGATAACATGTAGTGACAATTCTATGAAAAAACAAAGATGTCACTACAGAAACTCCACCAAATGTTATGGTAGTGACTATTCTAGATACTTTTGAAGCTAGCTCAAAGATGCTAATCAACACATGGTTAACTAGCACAGTTCTGAACACTGGTATACATATAAAAACTAAATCTTAATTTTTTTTTTTTTACTTTACTTGACTTTTTCAGAGAATCAAAAAAGTTACTTTTAAAAACAACAATGGAAAAAAAATACTAAAGTTATTTCAATATTATTTTCATAAGTTGAAATTTAGGGTTAGGGTTCGGGACAGCCACCTCCCAGTCGATGATGATTTTATATATATTAAGCTTACTAATAATTTAAATATTAATGTGGGTTTCAATAGGTAATAGAAGGATCTTAATAAACATCTAAGATTTCTTACTTCAATGGTTTTTAAATGTGTTTTTGGTTGGACAGTAGTTTGCACCAGTTCTGTAGAGTGGCCCATAAACACCTGCTGTATAAAGGCCTGCAGCCTGTGGCCTATAGATTTAATATGAAACTCTAACTAAACAGTGAGCATTTGTCATTTGTGTGAAAGCATGTAATTTCTGTTGGCACTGCTGTTATGTATTCTGCTGGACTGTGATCATGTTGAGGGTGTCTAACCGTTTGTGATGTTCCTGTCATCAAAAGCCATACTGGTGGTAGAGAGATGCTGTATGTTTGAATGCAAATCACTTCTAAATGTGAATTTTCTCATTGTTTTGGAGCACACTAGCTCATAGAAAACCTTAAGACTAACAAATTCATACAAACAGCCAAAAAGTGTTGTTTTCATGTGAGGTTTAAGTGTTCTCGTGGGTGTTCAGGACGGGAATTTTCCTGCACAGTTGTTAGCATACTTCTCACACTCCAGATGATTCCTTACCGATAAAATCAAGTCTAACCCTAGAATACATTTTAACTGCTGATTGTAACCTTTATTTACAGCAGTAGTGTGTGTCTGACAGATGATATTTCATCAGTACAGTGTGAAGTGCACATCATCACTGCCGCTTCTTGTCTTTATTCTTCTCTTTGAATTTTTCTCTTCCCTCTTTGCTGGAGTTTGAGGTGTGGATCGCTGTCTTTCTCACTACAAAGGGGGGCCTGTTTGTGTTCGGGCTGCCAGCTCACTGAGCAGCATTCAATGCCTCTTTTATTGAGCCCTGGTCCTCCCTCGCTCTCTGTCTCTGTGCCGGGCTTGTTTTGCTCATTATAGAGGCCGAATGCACTGAGAATCAGCCTCGTATTCATCACAGAGAAAGGAAAAACACATTCTCCAGCAGGCCCGCCGTCAGATCTCTCTTTGTTTTCTCTGATGCTGGAGGGTGTGGGTCTTCTTGGCACGGCTGTGTTATTTCAGCGCGGTGTCAGGTTTCATGGCCGGCACGGCCTGTCTCTGAGTTTAGGATCCTAGCCGCTCAGAGACCGGTGTAATACATCATCCAGACGTGACGTATGTTGTGTGCTTTGTGGCGAATCAGAGAAAGGCTGATTGTGATGGAGGCTGATAGTATTTGACCCTGGTGAAAAAAACATCCTTTCCTCTTTCATAGTGCTGTACCTGAACTTATTCTGCACACAGTTGTCCAAACTAAGAATGACTTTGTTTCATAGAAACCTGGTGCTTCAGAAGGCTGATGGTGTTTCATTGCTCTTCTGGATAACCTGCTTTCTTTCACACAGCCGTATGTCATTCCTCGTCCCTCTCATACCATTAGGCCACAACTGCCCCACAATGAATTCTTGTTAAAAAGCAAATTGTTTCAAATGATGACCAATGTTTAACGTGTGTGTGTGTGTGTGTGAGAGAGTGTGTGTGTGTGTGTGTGAGAGAGAGAGGGAGAGAATTTGTGATTTGTAAACAGCAGGATGGCGAAGGAGGAGGAAACAGTCAGTGACTGTGTGTCTATCAGACAATTCAGAAATACATGAGAAGAAGGGAGACAGATGGAGTCAAATACATCATCTCACATACTGTAAACAGAGGCCTGGTGGAGACTGACAGATTACTGTAACCAACCCTTCATCTGAACAGATCAGTTACAGTAGAGATTCAGTCATATGGTACAGCGAGAACATTTACTGTATTAAACTCTGCTCTTTACAACACCTCGTGGCCGTGTCATACCTTCCTCACTTCTTCTGATGACACTCCGGACAGACAGTATTACAAACATTACGGATTTCAGCTCAGTTACCAGAGTTAGGTAATGTCAGTGTATTTTCTAGCATGACAGCTATAGTCTGTATTACTGTAACAGCTTTAATTCCTAGCAAGACATGTGAGGATGTGCAATAACAGATCTGCTCTGATGCAGCGATCAGATTCATCATAAAAAAATAACTCCGCAAGTTACTTGCATTTTTATGTTTCAAACACAGATGCCCATAGAGAGGCAAAAATTACATACTGCAGCTTTAAACGACAAAGGGCCAAATTTACTAACAGCTTGCAGCAGCGCAAACCCTTTCTGGTTTTAAGAAACTACAGTCAGGATTGACTGAAGACATGCAGTAAAATATTAGCGATGAAAAGATGTGCGCACAGTTATTTCAGTGGCTGATTTTATTGCATATGCATTTGTAGGAGTTTCCCTTTCAGAGCCAACATTAATGTGAGGAGAGGATTTAAATCAATCATGCAGGCTAATTTACTAAGGTTTGTGCTAGTCAGCTTATTGGGATTTGTGCCCAAAAAGCTCGTCTTAAAGGTGCAGTAAGTGATTTCTGAGAAACACAGTTGATATTTGAAATCACCAAAACACGTCCCTATACTCAAAAGGATCACACCTTATCTTTATGGCTCCGCCCCAAATTCACAAACATGCTATGCAACACAGGCACCGCCCCATTATGAGTGGACACGCCCCTTACTGCTGATTGACCACAAGTGTGTTTTGGTGCTCGATCCGATCCACTTTCAACAGCGTTTATCAGAAATCACTTACTGCACCTTTAACTCGTGTGTCTGTGTTGTTAGTCGATCATACACCTGATTATCATCGGCTCTGCTCTTTTGTGACACTAATTGTTGCTGCTCTTGGTAGATTGTGTTGCTCATTATGGAAATGATCTGTCTGTGTTCTTTAATTTGCTCAGTAGATCAGCAGGTTTTTAATGGGATTATATCGCTCTCCTGCTCATTTGGCCTGTTTAGTATATCTGGCACTAAAAACATCTGCACTAAAACTAAGAAGTAGCATAATTATTTAAATGAAAAAGTGTGTTAAATGTCACATAGGAAATTTTGGAAATGTAATATTTTACATTAACAGTTAACAGTTGACTCTGTGGCTCTGTGGAGGAATCGAGCGACCCGATCAGACTGAAATATGAGGGAAGCACAATGTGGACAAAAGTGCAAATGTAATTCATATTTATTTTCTCATAGCCAGAAGTGATTCAGAGAAGTTATGGTTGTGTTGTGAGTCTATGTAGTGCAATAGCTGATGGTAAATAACAAGAGAAACCATCTCTCATGTGAGAACGCAGAGAAGTTTCTGATACTAAATAATCTGCCACAAGAAGAGTTTGTCCTTTATTGAGTGTTCATAAGCACATTGCTGTTTGCTGAATATTTCATGAGCTATTTTTTTTTTCAGTTTAGTGCATCACTTCTTATTATTCATTATAAATGCAACTGTTTGTTGAATATTGGTGCTTTTATCAAATTGCTGTTTCCACTCAAAGCATTTCAAGCATGTCGCTATGACAGTGATCGTTGTTTTATTGTATTAACAGCTGATTGAAACGGTTTCATGCCCTTGTCTGAAGAATTCCTGATTTGGAAGAGAAAAACAGTACCCAGCCAGTTTCAGCGGATTAGCAGAAGAATCTGACCCCAGCTGAGCTGCTGCTGTTCCATTGGCTCAAACCAAACTGACCACATTCTTCTTAGCAGGAGGCTGCAGACGCCTGCGATCGCTCTGCTAATAGGACATCCACGGCTGACAGTGTAAAACACTGATTTACTGTACAGCAGCATTTAAACCCTTCCCGGTTTACTTGTTTTTGCCCCAGAACTAGCTGATTTGAAGACTTTCATTAATATGACTCTGTTTTAAAAGTGCAAGAAAGAAAGAAGAGAGACTGAGAGAAGTGTTTATCCTGGCTCGTTTGCTTTGGCACATTGGCGAGACTTGTGATCCGTTCATCTGTGTTTGTTGCAGGCGAGCGTCACTCCTCAGGCAGTTAGAATAGTTTGTCGAATGCTTGTTACATTTTACACCAGCTATACAACAGTAAAGACCTCAAATCATTAGTCAACATGAAAACAACACACGTTCATGTCCTAAACTAACTTCAGCCAATCCCTGAAGATCTCTAGTTCTTGCAACTAAAAATTCAAAAGAAACACTTTCTGTAACTCATAAAATCACATTCGGTTTAACCAACCTCAAGCTGCCTTGGAAATATACCAACTTTTGAATTTACAGAAATGTTGTGATATTGTTACATATGTTAAAGTTGTTCTCATGTAGTCACTTAAAACCAGACGCTTTTGTTTAAGGTGACTTACGAAAAAGGAATATACAACATCCTAAGGAGTCCGTAACACGAGAAGTGCTGTAATATAAGGACTGTGTCGAGGAGTACAGCCTAGAATAGAGATATGGAAGTATAGAAAACAATAGAGATGAAAAATGGGGATGTACAGATAACTGTACTTTTTAGGTGAAAGTTTTCCAAACACAATACAGTGAGAATAATAACTGTTACTCAAAAATAACCTAATAAATAAATCCAATAACCTCCACTGCCAAACCAAGGGCATGTTTCGAAAGCAAATAAATAACATCAAGTTGTTTTTTATATCTGCCTGTCATAACATTGACAAGAACAAATACTTAAGCATAAGAGTGTGTAACAATGTGATCACAACCATGAGTGTAATACACAGTGTGTAATCATTAGAGAACCATACTATACTTGTTATGAGAAAATATTGATGGGAATTGAACTACATAAGCTAAGGATGCTCCTCAGAGCAGTTAGCACAGTATTTCTGAAGGTAATTTTGCTGATGGGAAGTATTGAAGGCTGCCTATTAATTAGGATTAATTTCCGAACGTAAGTGACAGGTTCTTCTTCAAGGAACAGAAGCGTCTGCAGGTTTGACTGTGAGTTTGTTTCTGCTTTCCTTCCACACTACTGCATGGAGCTGAAATATATTTCTGAGCCAGAGATAGAAATCATAGTCTCTTACTGCCCACTACTGAACGGCAAACCCCTCCAGATGAGAAAATAACCCACAGTACACACGCACAGAGCAGGGAGTTCAGCGTCATCCATGCCCTTTATCACAGAACACAACATGGACAGAAAGTTTGGGAATTATCTCTAGCACGTCCTCAAATATACCCACTATTACTTGACCTTGAGGGCCGATCCAGAGTTGGGAAGATGTTCTCTAAACACATATGTATGTGTACAACTGCTAATGCCAGTCTGTGATCAGAGTCTGTTACAGGTGTGTGTTGTGTTTGAGCTGGGTTTGAGGATGCCGTTGCTTGAGGATCTAGCTTTCCAGAGCAGTGTATGTTTGCTGGGAGTCACAAAAGCCTGTAACAGAAAGGTTATACAGATAGCAACAACATCAAGCAATTCAGAGTACTCTAAATTCAGTAATACGGGAAGACCATTAAGACAACAAAAATAATGTTTTTGTGAATTAGCCAGGAATCTTTTGTGAGAAGTGAATGAGACCCAGTGTCTGCAGAAGTAATATTTGCGTTAGCTGTTTTGCTCTGAGCCACAACTCATAGAAGTGAGCAGTGCACATGTGTTATATACTGCAGTGAGTTAGATCTGTTCAGAGAAACTCTGGATCTGGATCTGGATCTGGACAGCACAGCGATGACAGAATCACAAACGGTGATGAGTGAGGACAGTTCAGATGATTCATAGCTGTGTCACAATAATTGCAATGCTTAAAAAACATGAAACGTCAATACTGTGTTAATACTACACATGGCCGATGAGTGTTACATATTTAAAATATAAAATATGGGTATTTTTAATATTTAGTATTTTTCCATACTGTGGAAGTCAATGGAGACCAGCATTTGTTTGGTTATCCGTGTTCTTTAAGATATCTTCTTTTATGTTCAACAGAAGAAGCTCCGGTATCCACTGAAACCTGAGGCTTGCGCTGAGTTCAAGTGTACGTAGTAAAAGGTTTATGGTAGTTTGAACATTCTTTAAATATATTTCCATTTATTCATCTGTTTTCCTACAGAGTGTAGGTCATGGCCATGCTGGATCTCAGTGTTTTAGGCCAGAGAATAGGCAGGGACACACTGGATGGATTGATGATCAGTCCATCACAGGAGTAAATATTATAATACAAAATACAATTACAAAATATTTCTATTTCTCAGTTATCACTATTACAATTCATGGGACGATGACAAATTTGAAATGTATTAAAAGTACACATTTTTTTCATCTATAAGATCTTTTTTAAAAAGTCATCAGTGTCTTGTTCTGTTTAACTGAAGGGACTATGATAGAGATTTTCTTTCTGCCTGACATTCAGAGACTAGTATGATTATTGGGTCAGGGTTAGGGTTAACCTGTGACCTGCTCTGTATCTTCTCCTGCTGCTGACTGATAATTACAGAGCGCAGGCTTGCTGTTGTGAGATGGCTCTCTCCAGAGTCACACACAGGAGAAATTACTTAAAGGCATTTATTTGGTGGTTATCTGTGCAATGGCTAATTGGTCATCAGCTGGTACTTTCCCCAGTTTTTAGCAAATCATTGTGACTGGGTGCAGTGTTCATTCTCAGCTGCAGGCAGTGACACAGTCCACTTACTCATCACGCTCTGTGAGGAGAGACTCTTCTAGTCCAGAGGTTGATTCACTCACCACAGAGGAAGTGGTTTGAGGCAAGAAGCTATTATTATTATTATTATTTTGATACCAATCATGCTTCATTTCAGTATTACAAAACAGTTTCAGCTCTTGAATTGTGATTGGTGAAGCGGTGTTCCAAGAGTACTGATTTCAAAGCACTGGCACTTTTCACTGAATAACTCCAGTGAGTGAGTGAGAGTGTTTGTGTGTGTGCGTGTGTGTGAGTGTGTGTGTGTG
>NW_015546041.1:71847-94275 GCF_001515605.1 Sinocyclocheilus anshuiensis | reverse complement strand
TGTGTGTGTGTGTGTGTGTGTGTGTGTGTGAGAGTGAGTGAGTGTGTGTGTGTCAGTGTGTGTGTGCGTGCGCGCGTGCGTGCGTGCGTGCGTGCGTGTGTGTGTGAGTGAGTGTGTGTGTGTGTGTGAGTGAGAGTGTGTGTGTGTGAGTGTGTGTGTGTGTGTGTTGAATGGGTGTATCGAGCTGGATGTAATGTGTTGTGTGGTTCAGGCATTAGTGTGGCGTCTCTCTGCTGACTGCATCCTCTCTGCTGCTGTATCAGCCCTTCTGTAAGCATTCCTCTCACATTATCCACCATTCCTGTCATTCATCGCTCAGTGTGTTTGTGATGACACATGCTAGCTAAAGTCTGATTATATCAACTATTAAAGGGATAGTTCACCCAATGTTATTAATTACTCACCCTCAAGTCGTTTCAAACCCGTAAGACCTTCGTTCATCTTCAGAACACAAATTAAGATATTTTTGATGAAATCTGAGAGCTGTCTGACCCTGCATAGACAGAACTACCACGTTCAAGGCACAGAAACATAGTAAGGACGTCACTAAAATGGTCCATCAGTGGTTCAACCGTAATTTTATGAAGCTACGAGAATACTTTTTGTGCGCAGAGAAAAGAAAAATAATGACTTTATTCAACTTTAAATTTATCGATTGTTATAGTGGCAATATCATGACATTTTAATTTTAATAGTTTTTGTTTTCTACCAGGTTGCAGAAATCTTCCACATAAGCATGGAAAATTTACTATGAATAATCTCTATAAGTAAAAATAAAAAAATGCAGATGTTCTTTAGAGTGAAATGTACATAAAATGTTCTCATTTTATATAAAAATATGAATAACTTTGAGGCAAATACATAATAAAAATGTAACGTGAATTCCTATTAAAATTAAAAAGTGAGCAATATATGTGTTTGAAAAAATTGTGTTCTACTGTCTGTGTTTTTGTTTTTGTGGTGGTATTGAAAATAGAGGAGGGGGTTTGCACTTTTTTCACTCCAGATGAGTTTGTGTCCTTCCATGCACAAGTGTCATGATGTCCATGAGCTCCTCTAGAGGGCACTCCGTCCCAGAGCTTTGCTACTGTCTCTTCGACTCCATTTCCCATAACACCCCACGCCTAGAAACTGCATACACCCCTGTTTCCTGTCAGGAGGACTATTTAAGCTGCACTCAAACAAACAAACTCAAACAAAAAGTCTTATTCCACTGTTAGTAGACATTTCTGAGCGTTTCTCCTTGTTTTCATTGCCTTGTCTTGTTTTTTTACCTTGGACTGTTTCCTTGTTTTTGTGATTGTTTGCTGCCTGCCCTGACCATTGCCTGTTTTTGGATTACTCTTTGTCTTGCCTTGGATACTGTTATTTGCTGGTGTTCGACCCTGCCTGTCTTGACTACGGTCTGTACAATAAAGCTCACATTTGGATCGTCACGTCCCGTCCGTTACAACAAGCTAGTTATTGGGCTTTTGGTCACTGACTTACAGATTGTTTTCTACAGGGGGCGCCCACACTGGGCTTGCATACCCCTCAGCAAATGTGCGGTTGCACCCCTGCTCATGATAAAAGTATGAGTAGCATTTTTGCATGTCAGAAATATGTGAAACGTTTTGCTATTGCATTTTAGTGGGAAATGAATTTAAGAAGTTACATGTCCAACATATTATATGTAGATAGGGCCTCATTTATGAAATGAATGAAAAATTGGGTGTATGGTCATTCCTACGCAAAACTAATCAATATGGAACGCAATATGAGCAGTGGCTTTGATCAAATCTCACGTCAGTGTGGCAGCGTGGTCATTTTTGAAGCAAACTTTTGCCTGAATGATGATTAGTTTCACCACATCTAATTTGAGAATGAACAGAAGGACATGTCAGTGTGCACAGAGTCAAGAGCAGCACTGTTGCCCCCCCCGCCCCCGGGTCCTAACGCCCGTCCAGTGAAGCGTGCTATTTACTGAGGGGGTGCTGTTGGCCTACTTGTAATAAAATGAAAGTAAAACACACAAGATACTTGTGTTTCTGAATAAATAAATCAGTAATTGGTGTCATAAATCATGAGTCTGTTTTGATTTAAAGGTCAGAAGCTATAACTTACATGAATAAAATCATAAACATGGAACTTGCAAATTAAATAATTTAATATGTACAGATTTATTAATTAATATGCAATATATTTTTTCAAAAAGATAAAAGATTTTTAGAATTTTTACGGCTCTTTTGCTTTGTTCCATCTATTAATATTAAATACACAAATAAAATATTAAGGTTTCAACTGCATTTTTCTGGGAAAAAACTGCAGATACTGATTTTATTATAGCTATTTTCAATGTTTTCAGTGTACTCTTATTAAAAAAAGAACTTTAATCATGATTATTTGTTCTAACAAGTAAATGTTTGCTTAAAAAAAAAAAAAATTGGTTTATAATTTCTGCACAGGAGAGATTTGGTGTTGTTTCAAAACAAAAGGAAATATATATCAGTATCTGCATATATTATTTGAAATATTTGAAAAAATATTGGCATATTGGATATTGGCAAAAATCTAATATCGTGCATTCCTAGATATTACCTTATTTTTCTCAGGAGACAAATATAAGAAGCAGTAGACTTGTTCATGTAATAATAATAATAACAATAATAATAACCCCATTTCTGTCTAGGAGAAACACTTGATATTGTTTCCTTTCCTCTGGGCTGTATCTTGGATGGATGATATGTGTGATGTGGTTTTTATCTGTCTTGCAGTGAAGTATGTGGACTGTGGCAGAGGAGCTCGTGTGAGGTTTGAATGCAGTCAGCCTGGAGACTTTAGGATATCAGTGGATGGGGTTGTGTTCGCCCTGCGGCCGCTGCTTCAGTCCCGCTCCTGGACATCACCTCTGGTCATCAGAGCCCAGGATGAACACAGCCAGCAGCAGTGGCAGACGCAGGTCAGACTGCTTGCTGCCAGAGACCATCCAACAACGGTACGACATGTGCATCATACGTCAGCTGGAACACAGGTCATGTGTGATGGGGAATTCTCTTCTGGACTGTATTTTAGTAGCCGTCAAGTGAGCGTCTGTAGCGCATTTACACAGATATTTGTCTGTTCTGGCTGACACTCATTTGGCTCTATAGTGTGGCATGGATGCAGCAAGGTTTCAGTTAGAAATGCACTGTTTGCAGCATCAATGGTTCATCCATTAGCGGGGTTGCTCAGCTGGTCATTTGATCTCAACATGTCTCCCCTCATGCGCTGACCCAGACTATATAAAATAAAGTTGCATCTTGCACTGACTGGGATTTATGAAGGGAATTTTTGCACAGATTCTGGTGTATTGTTTTATAAATCTGCTAAATTTGTGAGCGTACACTGCTTTGTTATGCCTTTTGTGCTTATGCGTGATTCTACAGAAAGATTTCTACATCGGGCATGAGACCTTTTTTGTATTTTATATATGGCTATAGGCACCATTTTGTTGCTTCTGCTGTTGTAGCTGATCTTCATTTAAAGCTATCTGAAATGTACAGGTCAGTATAGAATCAGGGCTGTTCATTGGCTGATGAGGCTATGTAATCAGTGGCCCACAGTGGCTCTCACTCACGTTTGGTGCCAAAAAACTATTTTGAACAGAGATTAAAAAAAAAAAGTTTTAGATGCAGTGTTTGCTTTTGTTGGAGATTTGTAGAGTTGTGCATTCTGTGTTTAGAGTTTCAGGACAATGGGCCAAAGATTCAGCAAACATGTAAAAAAAAAAAGGGAAAAACTAAACAACAACAACAACAAAAAAAACTATAACACGTCACACAAAGCATTGTCAAGTATTTACAAATAAATTATTTAATAAATATCTGTTTACAAAAAGCACTTATTCGCGCGTACACATGACACAGTTTGAGTTACACGTAATATCTGAGGGAGTGCAGAGCCATGATCACTATATATATATATAATGGAGAGCAAGCCCGCTGTAAGCCAAGAGATTCGTGCTGGCGCCCTCTCGTATTACAATAATGCACTCTTGACATTTGCCATTAAAATAATGCCAGAAACTGCCTCAAATGAACTATAAATACGAGAATAAAGTTGTAAAAGCTGCAATCCATTTCTTATTGGTTAAAATGAACGAAGATTATCTTGTGTTTTTCACGAGCACCCACGGGATCGGTGCCTATGGCATTTAAAATAGGTTAAATGTTGTTTGTAATGATCGGCACTAGAATACATTTTTTTTATATACATATATATTAATTTATTGTTGTTCTGTTATGAATGCCACAAAATGTAAATGATTTGGGGTGAGGGGAAGTAAAATTCATGTTAGTGTTTATAATGTTTTTTCCCCCCTAACATTCGTTTTATTTAGACCTATTCAGTATTTAAATTATTTCTGAAAGTAATAGTAAACTGCGACTTACACACCATGTGACTTATGTTTTGTTTTGTTGTTTTTTCCCCCTGACCTGGTGCAACTTTCCGTAAAATATGGTAAATTGAATTATATTATGCTGTAGTAGCCTATTAAAAAGTACATATACAATGGGGACCATTTGCGCCAATAAAACATTCATATTATGTTCATTCCTCCTACCCACATTAAACTTTAGCCTTAAACACTGTTATAATTATGAGGGGGTCCTTGGAAAATCCTCTCCTCTGTAAGGGGTCCCTGGCTCCAAAAAGTTTGAAAACCCCTGACCTACAGGCTGTAAGAGATTTACATTTACAGGGGAGAGAGACTGTGGTGTTTTACACGAACAATGTTTTATGAACAAATGTTTTAGGTGTTTTTTAAGTTGAACAGGTGCTTCATTGTCATTGGTCATTCCTGTTATTATAACTGATCGATGCCTGTGATTGGCTGTGAAATGCAGGAGTTCATTGTGACACAGATTTAACCCATTTCTTCACCTGTGACCTGTGTATCTGCAGGATCGAGATGTGCTCAGGGGAGATATACCAGAAATAGTGTTTCCTTCCCGCCAGATAGACATGTCTCTCAAACGCACAAAGAGAGATTGGGTTATTCCTCCTATTAATGTGGCAGAAAACTCAAGAGGGCCTTTCCCAATGGAGCTGGTCAGGGTAAGATCAACACAATTATAGAAATATCACATGACCTCACAAATTCCATATGTATGCACATGCACACATTATAAATATAATTTTGTATAAATATTGATATATTTATGCATATGAATGAATCTGCTGTGTTGTTAGGGTAAAGCATGTGTTAACATGGAATCAAAATGGTCTCCTTTCTCTCTTTTTCGCTGATTCTTTTTTTTTTTTTCGTTCTGCCTCTGAATAGACTTTACTTCGTGACTGATCTCACATCAGCCACTGGTTAATATTGGTTAATATCAACTTATGTCCAAATACAGTTGCCAAATAGCAATTCAGTCAGTGTTTTAGGTTACTGATAATGCAGCCCTTCTGCAATCTTGCCAACTGTTAACACAATAATTGAATACTGGCTAATAGCAATAATATCAGGAAGGGTAAGTTTGAAAAGAAGTCTCACAATCAGGATACTGTATGTAGAGCTGATCTTGACCAGTGTGTGTGTGTGTGTGTGTGTGTGTGAGTGAGTGCGTGTGTGTGTGTGTGTGTTTGCTGTTGGTGTCCGTCACGATCCACTGAAAACCCGCATTCAGATGTGACCCCATTCTGATATCTGACCATCCAGTAAATTCATTGGAGTAAATCATGTCCTTCTCAGCTTTATATGAAACGTTCTGTGTCAGGAAAGATGTTTATTGCACAAGTACAGTGCTCGAGGTTCAGGCATTGACGTGTTTGTGTTGTGCTCTCTGCTGTGGTGTAGATTCGCTCAGATAACGATGAGAAGGTGAGTCTGCGTTACAGTGTGACGGGTCCTGGCGCTGACCAGCCGCCCACCGGAGTCTTCTCTATTGATCCAATCTCAGGCCTCCTGACGGTCCTCAAGCCCCTGGACCGCGAGCACCTGCCCATCTTCAACGTGAGTTAATCGCTGCCCATGTGCTCCACTCTAAACTCTAGCTCTTCTTTTGTTTTCAAGAATGCGCTGTGAAACTGAAATAACTGTCCACGTTTGACTGTATTCAGCAGCGGGTTCAGCTGATGCATTTCACAGTAGAGCGATCTGTCTCTATACGCTGAGTAATAAAACAGAGTCCTGGGCTGAGGGGAAAGAGGGATTGAATGGAACATTTGATCGTAAGAACTGTAAAAAGGGCAGATTATTTCTACTGTGCAAAACTACATATATTTTCAAAATCAGGGGCTTAAGCCCTGTATTATTTAGCTGAAATCAGTTCATGTCATGCAGACACTGATCAGAAGTGATTTTAACTCGTCTGAAATGCAGTCATCAACAAATCCAGAGAAAAATGTCACCTTTAAAAAGCAAATCAGAAATGTTTCTTGAGCAGTAAATCAGCATATTAGAATGATTTCTGAAGATCATGTGACACTGAAGACTGGAGTAATGATGCTGAAAATACAGCTGTGCATCACAGAAATACATTACAGTTTAACAGAGATTCACAGAGAAAACAGCTGCTTTATAATGTAATAAGATTTCACAATTTCATTGTTTTTGCTGTATTTTTATTTAAATAAATGCAGCCTTGGTGTGCAGAAGAGAGTTCTTTCAAAAACATTTAAAATATTACCTCTGAAAATCCTTTGAATGGTGGTGTACATTTCAAAATTCCTTTTATACTTGTGTTCAGAACCAGTTGAATTGAACCAGTTGAGTTTGGAACAGTTAACAGATAAAACTCAGAGAAGTTGTGTCTCCTAATTAATCTCGAGCGACGAGACCTGGTGAAACGAATGAATGCCTCCTAAACTAATAGAGCCTTTGAACAGTATTAACCTTCTCTAGACATGGCCACAATTTATTGAACAGTATCTTGATATTATGTATTTAAATAAATGTGTTGTCATAAAGTCAGTGAGCAAAGTAAAAGTACTATCTACTCTTCTTGCTACACTGAAGTATGTGTTGTGCATGCCCTGTATTTATTGATTTATTGATACAGTACTCTGTGTGTTATGGCATCAGTTGAGGGCACACGCTGTGGATCTGAACGGTAATCAGGTGGAAAACCCCATTGACGTCATAATCAACGTTATTGATATGAATGACAACCGGCCAGAGTTCATCCAGCAGATCTGGAATGGAAGTGTTCCTGAAGGCTCTAAACCAGGTTAAACCATTTCAGATCAATAAAACTGGGTTTTGCTGAGTGTATATGTTTTGTCTTATTATAGTTTGTTTGATTTATATAGGCACGTCAGTAATGACAGTGACGGCGGTGGACAAGGATGATCCTGGAACGCTAAACGGCCAGCTGCGCTATAAGATTGTGTCTCAGAATCCCGACATTCCCAGTCCAAACATGTTCACCATTAACAACACGACGGGAAGCATCATCACTGTCGCTGCTGGCCTGGACCGAGAGGTGCGCGGTCCATCTGTCACACATTATCTGACCGCTACAAACAAATCTGGATTAGTTCAACTGCTCCCAACATTTTTTTAGATGTGGGGCCAAATCTATGAAATATTTAAACAAAAAAAAGGAGAAAAAAAATCATATATACAGTATATATGGGTGATTCTATAATTGGAGATACATTTGGCATTGCAGAAAGTTAACACCTTTTCACTAACAGATTTTTTTTTTCAGTATCTTATTGAAAACATATTTAATTTTAATAATTCAGTGCTTGACAAACACAAGTTACTTCCTTTTTTTACTTTTAAAGAAAAAACAGATCTTTATGAACAGATCAGTCTTTATGGTATTGTTTGTCAACTCTGTTACGGACAAATTAGCCAATGTGTAGAAATAACAATAAACCAGGAAAAATCCTTCTCGTTTCATTAGACAAACAGTCCTTACATTCCATCACTTGAAACTGAGATAATATTTCACCTATGCATACCTTAAAAATAAAAAAAATACCTATGTCTTCACAGAACCGTCCACTTGGAGCAAATATTTTTCATCTGAAAATGTATTATATACAATATCCAGTTAAAAAAAGAAATTTAATATTATAAGGGTGCAAAAATAAATCAATAATGTTGATTAGGATTTTAAACAACAAATTTACTGTTTTTTGTGAAAATAGTTCATAAACAGAGTTGACCCTTTAACAGAATTGTAAAGTAACAGAATTGACAGAATTGTCTGGTGGACTGTCAATTCTATTACCGCATTGTCAGCATTGTTACTCTACCTTGGTAACAGAGTTTGACAGTAACAGAATTGACCTTTTTTTTTTTTTTTTTGCCAAAAACTCCACTTGCTAGCATAAATGCTAAGAGCACATGGCACTAATGAAATCATGATTAAAAGACTTTTAAATAACAAAGTGTGATCAATGAAAAAATCTGTTTTCCTTTTGATATTGTTGTAACAGATTTGACACTTTATAAAATAAAGCTTGATGTAAGAACTTTTAGATTAAAATATTTTCTCAGAGAGAGCACACAGACTTTTCAGCGCTTCAGATCTTAACAGTTTGTCAGCATTGTTACTCTACCTTGGTAACAGAGTTTGACAGTAACAGAATTGACAATTTTCTTAATTTTTTGCCAAAAACTCCACTTGCTAGCATAAATGCTAAGAGCACATGGCACTAATGAAATCATGATTAAAAGACTTTTAAATAACACAAAGTGTGATCAATGAAAAAATCAGTTTTCCTTTTGATATTGTGGTAACAGATTTGACACATAACTCTTGGTGTAAGAACTTTTAGATTCAAATATTTTCTCAGAGAGAGCACATAGACTTTTCAGTGCGTCAGATCTTAACAGTGAGGGAAAGTGACATCATTTCCTGTATCTTACACAGTTGTGGGAGATAATTCCACTGATTTAAAGGCAAAGTACGGTATGGTAACAGAGTTGACGCAACATTTACAGACACATTTTTTTTTATTTTTTATAATGTTGTAGAATTAGGTAAATGACTCTTTAGGGCTTTTATAAATAAAATGAATGAAATATTACAAAAAGAAAAGTACAATAAAATATTTTGATTACACAATGATACATGATGGAAAAAATGCACTGACTAACAAGAAATCATGATTTTCAGCTATTTAAGACAATTTTTGCAAAAATATTAAATTGATTATAGTGTTATGGACTGTAACATCTTGTAATTCATAACAATGAGTAACACAGTATTAAAATAATTTAGAATATAACCATTTGAAAAAAGCAGAAAAAAATAATGACTTTGGACACCAAATGTACCTGCAATTATAGAATCACTCATATATATAATTTAGAAAAATAATGTTTTTGATAAAATCATCTTTTGTCAGGGTTTTCAAACAGAACCGAATCACAAGCAAGCTTATATCACAACTTTAACAAAAAGGAACAAGGCCCAAGCTGCAGGATACTCAGACACGTCTTCAGAAGCCCTTTTTGTAGAAAGACTTGACACACAGAAATTCCCAGTTTCTCTGCAGGTTAAATAGATCATAAATTTCACATAGTACAACAGAACATTTAGCTTGAGGAATGTTTTTTGTTATTTCTTTTCATATCACTCAATGCCACCTGCTGGTGTAATGCTGTAACTGCAGAAAGATTCCCTGTAAAATCCCCAGCACTAACACACAGAATGATCTGTATCTGCACTCTTGAACCTCGCCTGACCAGATTCCAGGACCAGAACTAACGTGTTAATGTAAGAAATGTAGGTAAATATGAGAATCAACTAGGATTCTAAACTGACATGACTTTACTTGACTTTGAGAATTATCAAGGGTGAGCTCAGAGAGTCATGGATGTCTCTGAACATCACAGACTTTAATAATCTAATAACAAAAGTAAAAAATGAAACAGACAGGCATGGCTCGTCTGTAATATTCACCCAAAACATAGACCCTCTATATAAACTGAATAAATAAAAAGCTGTAAATGTGTTCAGCATTCTGAATCAAATATTTTTTGTATTTTCTTGACAATTTTAAGTCATAAAATGCGCAGGATATATTCAAATTCATCGCAAGTTTCGGCAGGCGCGTAAAAAGATACTAAGTGGGACAGTCGCACCGTGCCCTCCTGAACTCAACAGCGCCCCACACATTTTACAATGTAAATCTGTGGTGAAAAGGGGAACTGCAGTACGCTCTCATTGAGAGCCATTTGGGCAGGTTTGAGACTGCCCCACTTATTTTCACCTTACCTTATCTCGCTCTGGACCAAGACGATATCAGTCAGCTTCAGCTATCACGTCAGAAACTAGCTGGCATGTCTGTTTTTTTTTACTATTTGGAGTAGTGTTTTAAATTAATGAAAGTGTTAATCCTTTAGTTTAAATGTGCTCATGTGAAAAGCCTTTATGTAGTTTAGTTGTGTTCATTTATTTTGAGATGAGACATAATGTTCATTTCCTCACTTAAATTCCTCTACAACTTGCAGCATTCTAAATCAACATTCAGAGACAACATTAAGGCAATAATTCTACAGCATTCTATGTGTCTTTGAGCCTGTCAGTCAACATTAGCGTGCCGCCCACAGGCTGATTAACACATGGACATTAGATCTCTGCCAAAGGTGTGTGTGCGTATGTGTTCAGCAATTAGACTATAAAGACTGTAAGCTTTCTTCAGTTTATTATAAACTAGCGCTACGACCCAGAATCTGCAACACCTGAACTCATGTTCAGGAGCCGCTACTGGAAACAGAGCTAAGCTCATCTCACAAACAGCTGTAAATGAACAAGACCTGAAAATCAAGATAGAAAACATAAGGGCTTCATTCATAAAATCTTTATTAATTAGAGTAAATTCTGAGTCATTTACAGGTAAAATGGACCTTTCCTAAAATTCTCCTAGTCATATATCCTACTGACTACTTGGCTGAAAAAAAATCTATGAAATGTATTTTCACATTCACCTAATTGGCTAACTAATTAATTTTGTGATTATGTGAAATTCCTGTGTGAGTGCAACTGTTGAATGTCTCGTCTGATCCCTGGAGCAATGCAAGCAATGCAACCACAATCGCTTAAAGAATACAAAATCCAAAAATGACAAACACAGCTGAAAACAGTCGTACAGTAATGAGGGAAACAGGAAGCAGAAACAAACTGAAAGTCCACATAACCAAACACGAGCTTAAAGACACTATTAGATTGTGCAACATGACTATTTCCATCACACTACTGGTGCAAATCAATTCCAAAACAATTAATTTACCATGAACATCACCATAAATTTCAGTAGAAATCAAACATAACTTTTAAGCACCATCTTACATAAGCATCCACCCAAACATAAGCAAAGACAATCACACAGAATGCTAATTAGTAAATTAGACACAGGTGGAAATAAACGTGGCCCTGAAAGCAAAACACTTCATTCTCTGCTTCAATTTTCTGAAATGAAAGAATGTACTTTCTCAACCGTGTTCAGTTGGATTAATGAGTTAAATGTGAACATTGACGTTGTGGTCTCTCTCTGCAGAAAGTGCCTCAGTACACACTGATTATTCAAGCCACTGACATGGAAGGAAACCCCATGTATGGTCTTTCTAACACAGGAACTGCTGTTATCACCGTCACAGACGTCAACGACAACCCACCGGAGTTTACCTCTGAGACCGTAAGATCCCTCACACACACACACACAGACACCGACATGCACGCGCACGCACGCACGCACACACACACACAGAGACACACACACACACACACACACATACTTGTATTTGTGGTTTACGGGGACTCTCCATAGGCGTAATGGTTTATATACTGTACAAACTGTATTTTCTATTGCCCTACACCAACCCTACCCCTAAACCTACCCCTCACAGGAAACTGCTGCCAGTTTTTGAATTTCATAAAACACCGTTTTGTATGTTTTTTAAGCCTTTTGTTTTACGGGGACACAGGAATTGTCCTCATAAACCATGTTTACGTTGTAGTACCCATGTCATTATACACATTTGTGTCCTCATAAACCATATATACCTGTACACACACACACACACAGTTGTGTTTCCATGTTTTATGGGGACTCTCCATAGGCGTAATGGTTTTTATACTGTACAGACCGTATATTCTATTGCCCTACACCAACCCTACACCTAAATCTACCCCTTACAGGAAACCTTCTGCATTTTTAGATTTTCAAAAAACTTTTGTAAGCTTTATAAGCTTGTTTCCTCATGGCCTAAAAAAATGTCCCCACAAGGTCAGAATTTACTAGTATTACTATCCTTGTGGGGACATTTGGTCCCCATAATGTGATAAATACCAGGTACACACACACACACATTTTATTCTGGAAAAATTAATTTTGCAAGATGACAGGTATACATGGCTAACATACATTAACAAGTCCATATATTTATGACATTTAAAAATTTTTTGTGCAATTCCTCTGTAAATGTGTGCTTTGATGTGGTGACTGTACTGATGCCAGGTTCACACACTCACATGTTAACGGACTGAGCGTTCACACGGCACGGTTGCGGTCTGGCAGTGCCTTCCAGGAACACTGCGGGTTACGTTTACTGTGCTGTACCACGCTGGATTAAAGCAACAGCGCATTGTTTGCATTAAAATATACATGTATTGACACGAAAATGTAGTAATTTCACCAGAGGTTAATATAATTTAAAGTCTACTGTGTTTCACGGTCAACACATGGCTTTTTATCCAGAAGTAAGGAACACTACCCCGTACCTCACATGACTCGCAGGAATTCTTGTATAAAGATTAAAAAACAAAGGAAAAGATGAGAGTCAGCCGTTTTCATCTGTTTAAATGTTTTACCACTTGTAGACAGTAGAACTGTGTACAAAGAGAATCGAAATGCTGACAAACCATTTTTGGTAAAAAAAAAAAAACACTCTTAGATTTGAAATAAAAAAGAATATTTGTTGTGTTTGTGGTATAGGTCTACAGCTGCAGATTGGTTATGCTCTACGAATGCGTCATATGTGAAAGCACAGAATGCTCGTGCTGCTTCGGCAAACAGAGTATGTGTGAACCTGGTGTGACTCGACAGCGGTTTGCACGTTCACTGAGAGTAATGAGGCTAATGGTTGAGAGGCAGAAATTTGGCCCTTAGTTGCAGCAAGCCATTTAATAATCAAACTGTTTTTTTGTTTTTTTATAAGGTGGGAATTATGGAGAGGGTCAAAGCAATGCAAATATTGAGTACTGGACTATAGGCACCTTATAATGACACAAAAGCTGAATTAAGGACATTTTTGCAAATGTAGAAATCCTGGCCAGATTAAGAAAAGGTCCATTGACTAATAAAACAGTATCAGCATGTGACATATAAATAATAACATGACATGTTCTCTGTTTTGTGTCTGTCACGTACATTTGTTATGTTATGCAGTTCTTTGGCACGGTACCAGAGAACCAGGTCAATGTAATTGTGGCCAACCTGACAGTAACAGACAAAGACCAGCCCAACACAGGAGCGTGGAAGACCATCTACAAGATAACAGCCGGTGACCCCATGGGCCATTTCTCTGTGCCCACTGATCCCGTTTCTAATGAAGGCCTGGTGACTGTCGTCAAGGTAGGAAAATACTGAGCACTGTCACATTTGAAAGAAAACAGTTGTGAAGCACCTACAGTTCACAAGAAGATGATCTAATATTAAGCCTGCAATAAAAAAAACTGAGAAAGGTTTTCTGAATGGACAATTCCATTATATATCTTTGCTAGAGGGCTCCCTCAAAAAAAAAAAAGGCTTCTGTGGTTATTACTTACCACTGTTGTACATACAGTCTGAAATAGCATTTCCAATCAAAGCATGCAGCTGATGCAAACAGTGCTTCATCTGTCACAGACCACAGCTGACAATCTGGCGGAAAGACCAGTAGACAAGTCACCAGTCCAGCTGTGGCAAAATGGGTAGCCCAGCTCATATTGTGGAGGACGAAAGGTTGCGAGACATTATAACGATCACATCTGTCTATTCAACGAGTTGCTCTCGGTCATAACAAGAATAGATGAGAAGCTTTCCACATCTTCAGTGTTCTCTGCAGAACTGTATGTTTGACAGTGCACTACAGTATAGAACAGCAGCTGCATATTTTACACAGTCCACTAAAACACTTCACACAACGTCAAGCTGCAAATGAACACAAGAAGGAGTCACTCATAAACGATGTGTCGACCAGGTGTAATTATGCTCTGTAGAGAAACCAACACCTACTGAGAAAGGCACTGACTACAGACAGCCGATATGACCGCGCAAACACCGGCTGAGCGGAACGACTGCAGAGACGATGCTGGAGCCTGCGGCTGTTGTGTGTTAATGATTACAACAAGTTCCTCGCAGCAGAACATGGCTGAAGATTGTACAGCTCGACCAATAGTGGATTTTACTGATACCAATAGCTGGGTTGGACCACACTGGCCGATACCGATTAATCAACTGATAGTTTTTATAATGGATACTCAATGAAAACTAAAATAGTGCGTTACTATTTAAAAAAACAAACAAAAACAGCACTGAACCATAATTTGTAAATGAATAAAAACATTAATATTAATCATTATATTAATCATTGACGTTAGTAAAGGTAAATGTAAAATTAACGCTCTCTAACAAGGAACAATACATATACAGCTTTCATTAATCTTAACGTTACAAATGGACTCTTATTGTCATGGCCATCTTTAAATATCTGCACAAGGGCCATAGCATTGAAATTACATACATATGAATATTGTATGTATTCTCTCACACATTATTTGCTTCTATTTAGAACACTTGATGATTATCTAATCAAAATAAAAAATATGTCAGTCACACCGGGCAAAAGTGCAGCGCTGCGCAGACAACTTGCAGGTATCACACACACGCACACACACACACTGGATGCGTAGCATTCAATTCAAGCAGCAGTCTAAAACATTTTATTTAATCACCAAATGGGCAAAAGTTTACTTCAAGAATAACCAGTGTGGCATAGATGAGTTTGAAGTTCAGTGTTTAAAAAAACAAAAAAAGGGAAAGAGAAAGCACAATCTATATAATAGCTTTCTAAATGAAGCATACTTTATTAGAGCCACAGAAAGAGAAACAATTTGCTGAAAAATGCACAATACAGGATTTTCTGTCGGCTGTGTTTAAACCGGCATCTGAAGTTTCCCGCTCTGTGCAGCGCGCAGTGTCACGTGTTGTCACTACACTTCATCCTACCTTTAGAGAGCTGAAGTGTGGGGTTTGATCAGTAAGGATGGGAGGACTGGACAGTAACTGGCTCAAGCAACACATTCTGAGCCACCAAAGAAAAAGCAGCTCTCTTAATTGTTTCAGAGACTGACTCTGAGGAGGGAGAAGAGGACTCCATTGAGATCCATTGGCATCAGTACAGAGGACCGGTCCAAACATGCAGAGGGGCACATACCTGTCAGCCTAGCACGCAATTACCTGCCAACACTTGCCACATCAGTGACCTTTGAGAGCTTGTTTTCCATATATGGCTGTTTTGTGTAGAGCTGCCCTTGCATCCAAAAATGTACACCGTGTGTAAGCAGCTGGCTCACAATCTCCATACTTTTCCTCTTGAATGGTTCAAGTATGCTGAGCATTGGCAGGCTATATGGACTGCATGCTGTTCTTCTAAAGATGCATATAACTGTGTGCAATTTAAAGCTGTAAATACATTGTCAATACAAACAAAATTGTATGTGTACCCTGTTTGCACAAAGCCAGAGCAGTTTTAAATGCAAGAAAAGCACACATAATAGAACAGAAAAATCAGGTGAGGGATGGTGAGTTTAGCATAATTCGTTATGTGTTCAAACAAAGTGACAGAAGTGTACAGATCACGGATGTCAGGATCCCAACGCCGTGAGCTGAACACACATAAGAGTTATGAGCACATGACAAGGTACACAGAACCGAAAGAGAGTTTCTTTCTTCATTCCAGCCATATACAGTGGAACAAATGGTCATTTCACTAGGTGTGCAAAGCATTTCATAAAAATAGTAGGGCTGCCCCCGACTAAAGATTTTTTCTGGTCGACTAGTAGTCATTCATTTGTAGCATTAGTTGACTAGGCAAGGCAAGGCAAGTTTATTTATATAGCACATTTCATACACAATGGTAATTCAAAGTGCTTTACATAAAAGAAAAATAATCATAAAAATAAATAAACAATAAAACAAGGAATTTAAAAACTTTGAAAATTATTAAAAAATTTATTTAAAATGAATTTAAAACAGTTAAGAATAGAAAATGATTATACATTAAAATACAGTGCAGTCAGTTTGGACGTAGCACAGTGCTCATTCAATAAATGTGCAGCTAAACAGATGAGTTTTGAGTCTAGATTTAAATGTGGCTAATGTTTCATCTGATCTCTTCTGGAAGCTTGTTCCAACTGCAGGCGGCATAATAGCTAAAATCTAATCGCACGTTTATTAATAAACCATTTAAATCATTATAATGCACCTTTAATTGCCTACATAGCCTAATAAGCGCTCAAGTGCACGCATAAAGCTTTCCACAGCGCACCGGCAGAAGTAATGTTTATGAATGTGTCAGGGAAAAACAGTAAGGAGGCTGCATTAACATTTTAATAATTTATTGATAAACTAGTGCTTTCTGTGTTTTCTTAACTGAAAATTGAGTGTTTACTATTGTCATTTTGCATTATTGACACACTATTTTCCTATTTAATGCTGTAAAGTTGCTTTGACACAATCTGTATTGTTAAAAGCGTTATATAAATAAAGGTGACTTTTCGGTTTAAGCGATGAAGACGGAGACACTGACTCGTCATCTCCGCTGTAGTAGTGCGCCTTGTTTCATACGGATTACATAATCTGAGAATATTTGTTTTCTATTTGAAATGGCTTATCTGAAAGTAGACATTTCGCTCTCTATAGATATTTTTCATGTCTGTAAGGTTAGCATACACTGAGTTTCTGAGTTTCACTTGAGTTCACAGAAACCGAGACGACAGAAAGCACATCCTGTTGCTTTCCTTATTGTACAAAAGCACCATGTTTTGTTGTTATTGTGAGTGCACACAAATAAACATAGAGTCTTTACAGATTTGAAAGATGTATTACTCTTATCTGTGTGACCAAAAGTGATGGCGTATTATAAGAGCACGTGAGCGCACCGGCGCCTCCATCTGTCTGCAGTGAGCTACTGTTCAGCTCCAGACTCCGCAGACACTTGAACAGCACACATTTCTGTGGGATAATATTAGATTGAGCGGACATGTAAAGTCACTGCTACTAACACATTTCAGATAATAAGTCATATTTGAGGTCGATGAGTAATAGGCGAGCGTTTGTACTGTATTACCATAGACCAGCCGTTAACGATCTGCGTGACCTCGCCATTGTGTGTTTTTTTCTTTTCTGTGACCAAGTGACTAATAAAATTTTGGTCGACTAACGGTTAGTCGACTGTTAGGAGGCAGCCCTAAAAAATAGCATTAACATTATAAGGACAGATGGTGACTGATACAATTATTGTTTCTGTGTAATTGCTGTTTGCTTACAAAAAGACAAGAACGAGCACATGATCAGGAATAAGAAAAACCATGCGCTCAGACACGAAACAAGACATAAACTCTCAGAAGTGACAGAACTACAGCAAGAATAGAATATAATATTCCAAATTTTAGATGGATAGTCTACATTGCTGATTCATACAATTCATTTTATTTATTTCACTTTTTATTTTCCATCTTTATTTCAGTCCATTGACTATGAGATCAACAAATCGTTTGTGCTGACGGTGGTGGCATTAAATGAGGTTCCTCTGGACAAAGGCATCCGTCTGCCCCGTCAGTCCACAGCCACCGTCTCCATTCGTGTCACGGATGTCAACGAGAGCCCATATTTCCAGCCCAACCCTAAAGTGCTCCGGCTGCAGGAAGGCATGCAGGCCGAGTCTGAGATCACTGTCTTCACCGCTCAGGATCCAGACCGCTTCCAGCAGCAGAACCTCAGGTGCACACAAACCGCTGAATGAAATATCAGTCACACGTATTTGAGGAGAATTAAAAACACATGCTGGAGAGACAGTCAAGAACTCTACACCTCTTTTAAGAGATCATTTGGTATATTATAGATGTGTCCAACCAATCGTATTTAAGGACCAACACTAACTTTTGTATAAAACCGTAATATAAAATACATGTAATGAATATAAATCTTATGTACCCTCGATTTTAGTATATCTTAACATTTTTACGCTCTTCTTAGGTACAGCACACTGTCTGACCCTGCGAACTGGCTGAGAATCGATCCCATAAGCGGACGGATCACAACCATCGCTGTTTTAGACAGAGAGTCTCCATTTGTTCAAGACAATATCTACACAGCTATGTTCCTCGCCATTGACAGCGGTATGTTTGCTGACTGACAAAATGACATCTGTTTTCTTGTGTTTGTGTATTTATTTATGGGAATGAGGAGAGCCGATACACTAGAAGAATTTTCAACTAGTGCTGTCAAGCAATTTAATTTAATTAATCACAAGATGTGCTGATTAATCAATAGTTTGAATAGTTTTGTGTCTGTCCCTCAAAGTCACACGTACAGTATGCTTCCTTTATATTCTAAATAAATGGCTAGAAACAACCAGAATCTCTGTTAGTGCCACTTTTAAGCCTTTAACGGTGGCTTTAGTGCAGGTATTGAGCTAATAACCATGGCTTGGGTCGTTTCTGTGCATTACAAGCATAGTCAGAGTGGAGTAAGAAAACAGCTCAAGTTTCAAGTTTCAGTTTATTTATATAGCACGTATAAAACAGCCACACGGCTGACCAAAGTGCTGTACAGAAATTCAAAATAGTAAAAAGAATATAAAAATCTGCACAGCTACACAATTAAACAGGGTCTCGCCTTAATAATAAAATAAGTAAATATATTAATAACACAAGAGAAACAAAGTATAAACCCATAAAAGACTAAGCAAAGACCATAATAGAAAATTATTTGTAAGCCAAACAAAACAGATATGTTTTTAGAAGAGATTTAAAAGTGGACAGAGAAGGGGCAAGTCTAATCTCTAAAGGGAGGCTATTCCACAGCCGCGGCCCAACCACTGAAAAAGCACGATCCCCTCTACGTTTGAGTCTGGATTGTGGGACTAGAAGAAGATTCTGATCACTGGATCTTAAGCGTCTGGATGGAGTATATGGGTATAGTAATTCAGATAAATAAATAGGGGCTAGATCATTTAAAGATTTATATACAAATAAAATAATTTTAAAATCAATTCTGAATTTAATAGGCAGCCAATGAAGGGTCCGCAGAATTGGAGTGATGTGAGCACTTTTGCGGCTATTATGAAGGAATCTGGCAGCAGCATTTTTAACTAGTTGAAGGCGATCGATTGATGATCGATTGATGAGCTCAACACTTAAGGGACTAAAATATCCTAAAAATACTTTTTTATTTATTTTTTTGGTAAATAAACTTATATGTATGTGTTTGTGCATATACATATAACATATGTATGTATGCATAACCACCTGGGTAACTTTTTTTAAAATACATTTTTAATAATTCAATGCATCAATGACGACTATTCCTTATAAAATCAGTGCACTTTGTGTCCATTATTCCTTCTACTGTTACATCAAGTGAACGTCCTCAAACACTGTCACCTTATCTCAGGTTTTCTCTGTTTTTAATGAATGTCAAAAGATGTGACCACCTAACTGGTGGTGGATGAGGAGATGTAAAGTGCTTTTAGTGCCTAGAAAAGCGCTATATAAATGTAATGAATTATTATTATTATGTCCTTGCACCTTTCTCTTAGCTATTTTTGAAGAACATGAAACAAACAAAAACTCATTGGAATACTGAGATCTGCTTGGCCACTTACTGTTATTTAGAGTTCAGAAAGGATCATAAGTAGGTTTAATATTTCATTTGCATGATATGTTTTTTTATAATACACAACACTATTAATCTAAATGAGATGGTCAGAGGTGATGGTGGTTTTACAGAGAGGAGGCTTTTTGTCATGTTTTTTAGCAGAAACAATGCTCAAACCGAGCAACGCTATAAATGCAACAAATCCAAATATACCAAATATACTCAATACTCATTGTGTTTATTATTACAGGGAAATAGGTTATTTTTGACTTTTTTCTAAACCCATTTCACTCTTGCAGCTTGAAAAGCAAAGTTGAAGAAACGTCACAAGTGTGAGGTAAACACATCCGCTCGCTGTGATGTCATCAGTTTCTGAACACTTCTCCACATCTTCCATGAGAAGGGACTCTATGTCCAATAACTGCGCTGTATTATGCTTGAGATAATATTACAGTGCATAATTGCATTGATTCATCTGTTGAACCCTTGTTTTTGTCATTGGAGATATGTGGGTAAAAAGTGTGCGTTTCTTCAGTGCAGTATGTTCGAGTTTCCCTGCGAATGTTTTGCTACCAACACAAATGGAAAATATGTTTGTAAGAAGCTTTTAATGGAACAATGATGCATTTAACAACATTCACAGCATGGATCACAGTTCATGTCCATTTGAAGATTTTAGACACTTCATTACCGTATTACTGTAGCGATCCAAACATGTTCCAGTTCCGTCTATGCACCTATTCCATCATGTCTGTTTTAATTGAAATATACGTCGTGCGAATAACAGCATTGATTCAGCTGTACATCTGATCATGACTGTGATGACACAATGTTCAGAGTATTTGGAAAAACAGAAGAAAATGATGTAACCAGAAATTCATAGAAGAATGAACAGAAATGTAAATATGCCTTTATTCTCCCTTTATTCTCCCTGCTTAAGGGCGTTAAACTGATATATGGCATTTGATCAGAGACTGTAGGACCAAGTGCTGCTAAACGAGATACTATGAAATATATATTTTTTATATATATAGAAATCCGCCATAAAGTTTTGAGACACTTAGGTTACACTTTATTTTAAGGTGTCCTTGTTACAGTGTAATTATATCTTTTAAGTACTGAGTAATACTAATTAACTACATGTACTTACTATATGGTTAGGGTTAGGATTAGGGTTACTTCCATGTAATTATGCATAATTTATTGTTATTATAATAGTAAGTACATGTAACGTGTGTAACAAGGACCCCTTAAAATAAAGTGTTACCTTGAACTTACATTAATTTTACATGGCTTTCTAAACATGTGGCTCTCTTGTGCGAGACGCGAGTGCAGCGGTGATAGATGTCCCTATAGAAAATGCAATAAATATGCTTTCTGTGTGAACGGTTTGGTTCCAGTTTTGCCATAAACAAGATCTTCTCCGCATTGTTCTCTTTTTCTGCAATATTTTGAATGAACAACCAGCAGCACCGCATCCAGTGGGTTCAGCTGGATAAGTTAAGAAAAGCATTAAAATGCAATGACACCTACATCGTCATCACATCTTGTGTGACACTGATAAGGCTGACTGACTAAAATTTGAGTGCAACGTTTTTGCATTTGAATGTGGATTTTTATTTTAAATTCAACAAATATTCGGAATTCGAAAAAAATTTCATGTTTTTTAAAAGTTGAACTTACATTAATTTTACATGGCTTTCTAAACATGTGGCTCTCTTGTGCGAGACGCGAGTGCAGCGGTGATAGATGTCCCTATAGAAAATGCAATAAATATGCTTTCTGTGTGAACGGTTTGGTTCCAGTTTTGCCATAAACAAGATCTTCTCCGCATTGTTCTCTTTTTCTGCAATATTTTGAATGAACAACCAGCAGCACCGCATCCAGTGGGTTCAGCTGGATAAGTTAAGAAAAGCATTAAAATGCAATGACACCTACATCGTCATCACATCTTGTGTGACACTGATAAGGCTGACTGACTAAAATTTGAGTGCAACGTTTTTGCATTTGAATGTGGATTTTTATTTTAAATTCAACAAATATTCGGAATTCGAAAAAAATTTTGACAGCCCTGCTGGTGTTGTATCGACAGAATCCATTCTCAAGTCTAAGTATCAGTCGTAACTAGGCATGGGCTGATTATCGGTTTCAAGGTATTTCGCGATTTGAAAATTTCACGGTTTCAAAAACGCTAATATTTTCCGTTATACCTTTCCTGCGGTATGCGCTGTTTTTCACGTCTCCTCAAAGACTGAAAGTGTAGGAATCCCTCAGGTTGAGTGCAGTGTAGAGAGTAACACGAGCCTCCTGCTGTTGGTGCGAGCGAGCGGTCAGTCACGTGTGTGTAGGATGGACGAACTTAAAGTCTGCATGAAATCAAAATTGACTTTATTTACTTTACTAGCGCACATTGCTAGTCTTGATGTAAACAATTAATCCGTGGAAGTTAATCCGCTGAAAAAAATTTTTGTCTTCGTAATCTTTAATCAAAATCTGAACATTTACTTCCGCTCTGGAATGGCATTCCTTTTCTGATGACGTCAGTTTGACGGCTTGGGCAGAATATCCTTAAACACACCCCTC
>NW_015546041.1:64955-71668 GCF_001515605.1 Sinocyclocheilus anshuiensis | reverse complement strand
GAGCGGTCAGTCACGTGTGTGTAGGATGGACGATCTAAGGAGCTTTCTCTGGAGCTTACGCGATCAGCAACCGGCCATTTTTTGTCTTATTGCAAGCAACTTGTCTCTGTTCTGGACTTGCACAAACTGCGTTGCAATGCAATCGTTTTCCAAAATGTCATTTATGTGAAAATATGAAGTCTGTAAACGCCCGTTAACACAGGCCAGAGACGCTGAAGACGGACGCACAGAGAAAAATACTGTAGCAGGAAGATCACTCACTGTTCATGATGCACGAACTATTGGAAGAAAATCCTCAATATTGATTTGGGGGTTTATATGAATGTGTTTCTGAGGGGAACTGACTGTCTTCAGAAAAGTTTATGTGGTATTTTCTTTTAATCTCGTCTCTGTATAGTTCATATTAAAGCAGTGTTTCAGCGCAGTGCTGCTGTGTTTATGGCAGTAACCAAGGAAACACTGTATCCTTGCTGTTCATAAGCACAGCTCTGCTTTGTTTACGGCGGTAACCAAGGAAACACTATATCTGCTGTTCCATGAGCGCCTCCTGCTGTCAAAGAGTGAATCTGCATCTCATTCAGAGCTTCTGCTGTTTGCTTCTTTCAGGCATGTAGTATAATTTCACAAAGCTAGTCAGAACATTCTGTTTTTGCTTCAAATTGGGTTATTATTAAATCAAATTAAGTATATGAAATTATATCACTAAATGATATAAATTATATGTATATGAATTAATAACTAAAATTAGATAACTGTAATTACAGATTTAGGTTAAATAAAGATGTCAGTCTTTATTTTTCTTCTTTTTAGGAAACAAATCAAAGAAAAAATAAACAAATTCTACTGTTCCTAATATTCTGTATGTTGCTCAAAAACAAAATATATTGTGTTCACCGGGAAATTATTATTATTATTTTTTTACCCAGTCATTTAAAAATAACACATTTTAGAGCTGTAACGACAATACCGTGATACCGTGATATTTTGCTTAAGGTTATCATACCGTCAAAATCTCATACCGGCCCATGCCTAATCGTAACTGAGATTTTACTAAAGAACCAGTTTCAACCAGTTAATTCCCTGATGTATATTCCCTATATTTTCAATACTATACTAAATACTGCTGAGGAGAAATTTAGTTCAGCATTGACCCATATTGCAATACGTATTTCACCCTCCTTATCTTGATATGCATCGTATCTTGAGTTTTCTGGCAGTTTGTTCATGCTCCTGTTCTCAGTGTTGCTCATCATGAGTCTGTTTGGTCTCCAGGGATTCCTCCGGCCAGCAGCACCGGGACTCTGCAGATCCTTCTCCTGGACATAAATGATAATGCTCCAGAGGTTTTCCCGCCAGAGGTAGAGATGTGTGAAAAACCTGAGAACAACGGCATTAATATCACAGCATTGGATGCAGACATGGACCCCAACGTTGGACCCTTCTCCTTTGAGCTGCCTTTACAGCCCAGCGATGTCAGGAAGAACTGGACAATCACGCGTCTCAGTGGTGAGAAAATACACAAACAGAAATACGCAGAAAACTGCATCTCATCGGCCTCTTGATCAGTTTCTACACCAGATGTGTGCAATGAGATTTTCATTCTAATGGTCACTAGCCGTCTACACTGGAAGCATATGTCGCATCACAGCACATCTTCAGTTGATTCCACATTCCTTTTTTGACGTACTGAAAAAGTCGTTTTTTTAGTACATTTGAATTGATTGCTATGCATTTTATTTTTAAATCTATTTGAATGTTGCATAAAAGCCAGCTTGTGGTGTTTCTGGTCTCTGGATTATTAAAATAAAATCAGTTTTTAACCATATAGTTTGCATAATACTAATAATATTACTTTGCTATTCTAATTCAACTATATTACTGTTGTTGAAGTCTAGATTCTAGCTCACAACTGGTCTTTTGCTAGCAGTGGCAGACCTTTGAAATGAGGAGGAAAAGTTGCGTCTCTCCAATGCAAAATAATGTTCCATTTCTCTCTGATGTTTACGTAGTTTGCAGAACTTACAACATGGGAGTTTTCAGTTGGGCTCTAGGGCTGCAAAAGTGCTGCTAGGTGGTTTGCGGAGAGGTTCAGTGAAAAATTGTTTTAGACATAAAAAAAAAAAAAACTAATACAAGCTCTTATGATTTTGACATGACAGACTGGTGAGAAATTTGGACAAGATTTGGACAAGACAAATTTGTGGTTGAAAATGACTCATATCAAAATCATAATCAAGATACTGGTCACATAGCCTACCTCTTAAGTTGTTTATCAGGGAACTGCTGAAAAGTAACTCCACAATGCTTTAATTTTGCGTTTGGAAGTCTATGTAATCATTCGATGTCTAGCAGGAACAGGACGGCTGACAGTACGCATAATGGGTGTGCAGCAGGGACAACATCTGAATCTGTTGCGATGGCAAAATAATTTGATCTGTATTTGCATAAAACAAGATGTGGGTGGGGTTTAAACCAAAAGTTTAATGTAAGTTAAATGTAATTCTGAATTTAATTCAATTAAATTTAATCAAAAGTTAAATGTAATTCTGTTCCCTTCATACAAAATTTCTGTACATCCAAACTTAACTAAAAAAAAAGTAAATGGTAAATAAAATGAAGAAAAAAAAGGCCCAATATGTGAAGCATTATGAATGAGGCGTCTGCTTATTGAAAGTGAAAGTGAAAGTGAAGTGACGTGTGGCCAAGTATGGTGACCCATACCCGGAATTTGTGCTCTGCATTTTACCCATCCAAGTGCACACACACAGCAGTGAACACACACACACCGTGAACACACACCCGGAGCAGTGGGCAGCCATTTATGCTGCGGCGCCCGGGGAGCAGTCGGGGGTTCGGTGCCTTGCTCAAGGGTCTCACCTCAGTCGTGGTATTGAGGGTGGAGAGAGCACTGGTTATTCACTCCCCCCACCTACAATTCCTGCAAGAGTTGAGACTCGAACCCACAACCCTCGGGTTACAAGTCCGACTCTCAAACCATTAGGCCACAACTGCCCCTATATATTTGTATGCTTCTAGCGACCTTTTCAGGGTCATTCGTAAAAAGGAAATCAGCATGTAATGCAGGGGTCTCCAAACTTTTTATCATTCGCAAGATACATTTTAAAAATGAAAGTGTACGAGACCTACCCATATTATACAATACTTAAATCTCTTTGGTATAACATGGCATAGTACATGTTAAAATGTGCTGGACACGTACTGAAATAATTTCACAAGTTTTATGCCGAAAAACAACAAAAAGTAGCAGCACTATGCACTTTTTGTTTGCATTAACATTGAAATAAAAATGTTAAAAACAATGGCCGGATTTTAAACTAACAAAAATATTTATAACATGTTATCTACTGACATGTACTACATGTTCAAATTAAGTTTGGACCAAAAAAAAAAAAAAGTTTTATAAAATGACAAACCTCACATTTCAGCCTTTAAATTATTTTTATATATAAAAGGATGATAAATTATATTTTAGCTGTTTCAAAAACAGTTCTACATGTGCTAATATGCATTCTAAAAATCTCAACATTCTAAAAATTTGAAATTGTAAATCCACTGTCTGACAGCAGGTGGCAGATATAGAACAGCAGAAATAGAGCTGTTTCCCTGGTTACCGCTGTAAACAAAGCAGTGCTGCATTTATTAGCACTGTTTTATTAGGTATTGCAGAGTGGGAAGATGAATAGAAAATGCCATTGAAACTTTTCTGAAAACAGCCGGTTCCTCCTTATGCATTTATATTTATACAATTAATTCATAGGGTTGGGTATCGTTTGGGTTCTTTACAATACCAGTGCCAAATCGATACTTTTAAAATGGTGCCATGCCTAAACAGTGCCTGAACCGATACTTAAAAATAAATAAATAAATAAATAAAAATAATAATTTACCCAAAATAGGATGGATTGGCCATAAGTGCTATTAACCCATTTAATGTCTGTTTCATTCATACTGGCAGCCGGAGGGCGCCCTCATGCAGAAACTCTACATATGCATCATAGAAGTAATGGAACTGATGACGCTCCAGGAAATCCCTAATATGCGCAAAGAATATAGGCTGTGTTGGAAATGGCACACTGACTTACTGCTTACTACTTACTGCCCAGTTCACAGTGTATAAAGCCTACTATTAGAATAATATGTGAAACAGTATACAATAAGCAACAAAATATTTCAGAGTAGTATGCTAAAGTGTTGTCACATGACAAATACTGAACATTAATTCAGCACAGCTGTTGAGGCTGTTACCTTACAAATAAATGTGCTAACCATTCTTTTTACAAAGACTTGGTAATAGGGGTTCATACTAGTAAACAATGCTATATTGCCCAATTGAACTCATTTAAAAATTGATTAACTTTACATATTGAAAAGTACTGAATCAACACTGAACTGTCTTTTACTAAACTTTTTTTTTTTTTTTTGGCCAGTTACACTAAGTGGAAAAAGCAATATATTCTAGTGCAAATAATGATACATTTTGTTTACACTGAAATAGCAGTATTTTCTTTAGCAACAGGCATGTAAATAATAGTTAGGTGGCAGATATTTATACTTTAGTACTGTCACGATTCACTGGAACATGGAGACGAGGAGTAAACGTCAAGAAAACAGACTTTAATAAATGAACCAACGGGGATACAGACTGGAAGATGGAATGACGTTAGACAGCGGATGCTAGAAACAGGGAGACACAGGGCTTAAGTAATTGGGAGGCAAACAAGATAATTAATAGCACACAGCTGAGGCATATAGAACTAAATCAACATAATCAGGACAGGAAGAGGAAACTAACCAAATATGGGCATGGAGAAACTAGGGCAAGGAAGGCACATGAGGAGCAAAACACACACAAGACAGAAACAGAGTCTGACAAGTACGTTTTTAAAACGGTATGTAATAACATATTGAGTGTAAAATATCATATTTATTAATATTATTAAATGGATGCTGCCTTATTGGGACAAAGAAAGCCCTTCCTACACCATTTTGCTAACCATACCCAATAACACTGTATTAGAAGGTTTTTTTTTCCAAAAATATTTCCTTTATTTTAATTGAAAATAAATGTCTTTCTGATCTGATATGTGATGGGAAATGGAGTCGAACACAGGTCAATCGCGTCAATCACTGCGTTTAACTCGCTATGCCACTGATACTGCAGTTAAACAGGCATCTTTTGCAGCCAGGCGTTGGTGGACGGAGTTAATGTAAATAGCCTCTGCCAACAAATCGGCTACTTGTGTCAGACTCTGTTCCATGTTTTGTCGTGTCTTGCTCCCCAGGTGTTCCTTTCCCATGTTTAATTTGTCCCAGGTGTTCCCCATGATGGTTCATTGATCCCAGGTGTGTCTCGTCATCCCCTCCTCCTGTGTGTATTTAAAGTGTTCCCAGTCCCTAGTTCTCTGTCCGCTGTTGAACGTCTTCCTGTGAACGTCTTGCTGTGAACGTCTTGCTGTGAACGTCTTCCTGTGAACGTCTTGCTGTGAACGTCTTCCTGTAAACGTCTTCCTGTGAACGTCTTCCTGTGAACGTCTTCCTGTGAACGTCTTGCTGTGAACGTCTTCCTGTGAACGTCTTCCTGTGTTCGTCTCTCTTGGTTCATGCAAATAAAGTCCTGTCAACATATTCTCCAGCGTCTCCTCGTCCCTCGTGTGTGTGCAACGTGACAACTTGCTTGTAAGACACTCCATTTCTTTTTAGAGCTGCTTTACAGTGGAATTGAATTCTGTTTGCATAATTTAAATATTATTTTTATTTATATATTTTGTTATTTATATATTACTGCAATATAATTATTTAATATATTTGAAACAATCTATACTGTATAAAGCGCTATAGAGATAATGGTGATGTCATTTGACTTGCTTGGAAACATGCCGTAGAGATTAAGGTACAATTTATGTCCTACAAATGATATTGTTTTTAGATATAGAACAATAGTTTGTTGCAGTGGCGTTCCGTCCATATAAGCTGTGAATGCTCCGCATACCCGTGTGATGGGTTTTTTGTCAGTTTTGGGGCCTAGCTGTCATAGTCATATGAACTGACTTGGTGGCAATACCAATTTGAGTCTAGATTTTTACATTTTACTGATCACATTTCTGCTTCTTTTCCTGTCCTAACCTCACTGTTTATATCAATAAAAGTGAAAAGAAAATGCCACAAATGTCCCTGAATCTACTGTATATACAGCAGTGGCATTCCGTCCATATAAGCTGCGAATGCTCCACATACCCAGGCCATTTGAGAGAATAAGTTCACGGGATAATTCATATAAACATGATTATAAGTTGATCCCTTGACATTTGAAATGTAAGGTAATGTTAAAAGAGTTAGGAATAAGTACGTAAAGTGATTTATTTGCCAAACGGCAGTAATTTTCTTTAAATCTACCAGTTGCGGTTGCTTCCCGGCGAGCAGATTCTCTGCAGCTTTCTCGTCTCCGCTCTGTTGGAAACATAAATCCTCTGAACATTTTGAACATTAAGATGTTATTGTTCCCTTTGTTTTGCGTATGCTCGTGTCGCTTACAGTTAAAGTCCTTCTCGGATTTTATTATTGCTTGCCAGGTTGCAATGTTAGTTTGCAATATTTTAAATATTTTTGGGGTATTTTGCATGGTCCGTTACTGGAGTAGTGTCACCCGGGTGGGAGTTTTAACTCCTATTCACTGGGAATAAAAAAAACCATAA
>NW_015546041.1:53036-64851 GCF_001515605.1 Sinocyclocheilus anshuiensis | reverse complement strand
CTGTGAACGTCTTCCTGTGAACGTCTTGCTGTGAACGTCTTCCTGTGAACGTCTTCCTGTGTTCGTCTCTCTTGGTTCATGCAAATAAAGTCCTGTCAACATATTCTCCAGCGTCTCCTCGTCCCTCGTGTGTGTGCAACGTGACAACTTGCTTGTAAGACACTCCATTTCTTTTTAGAGCTGCTTTACAGTGGAATTGAATTCTGTTTGCATAATTTAAATATTATTTTTATTTATATATTTTGTTATTTATATATTACTGCAATATAATTATTTAATATATTTGAAACAATCTATACTGTATAAAGCGCTATAGAGATAATGGTGATGTCATTTGACTTGCTTGGAAACATGCCGTAGAGATTAAGGTACAATTTATGTCCTACAAATGATATTGTTTTTAGATATAGAACAATAGTTTGTTGCAGTGGCGTTCCGTCCATATAAGCTGTGAATGCTCCGCATACCCAGGCCATTTGAGAGAATAATTTCACGGGATAATTCATATAAACATGATTATAAGTTGATCCCTTGACATTTGAAATGTAAGGTAATGTTAAAAGAGTTAGGAATAAGTACGTAAAGTGATTTATTTGCCAAACGGCAGTAATTTTCTTTAAATCTACCAGTTGCGGTTGCTTCCCGGCGAGCAGATTCTCTGCAGCTTTCTCGTCTCCGCTCTGTTGGAAACATAAATCCTCTGAACATTTTGAACATTAAGATGTTATTGTTCCCTTTGTTTTGCGTATGCTCGTGTCGCTTACAGTTAAAGTCCTTCTCTGATTTTATTATTGTTTGCAAGGTTGCAACGTTACGTGGCAATATTTTAAAGATATTATTTTTGGGTATTTGCATGGTCTGTTATTGGAGTAGTGTCACCCGGGTAGAAGTTTTAACTCCTATTCACTGGGAATAAAAAAATTATTTAGCTGATGCAAAATTTAGCTGAATAACAATAGATAAACCTGAAACGATAGAAGAAGGATTGGAGATGAATTTCATTTACAAATAAGGTAGAGAATGTGCATACTTTTAAAAATCGACACCTGCCACTGTGTTTCTTATTTGTCATCTGTGATCCCTTTTGAGTGTCCTAAAACCCGATGGTGGGGGGTCTTATCAGTCAGCATACCCGGTTAAAAAAGTCACTGCTCGCCACTGGTTTGTATATATGTACGTATAAAAGTGTTACATTTATAATTACTATACCCCGCCTCCAGTTCACTCACGCATTTGAAGATGAAACGTCACATGGAGCGCGTTGCATTCTGGGAAACAATATCCCATGCAGTGTCCTCAGATGCATACATCAAATTTCAACCAATGTAGGAGGTAATCTGGGAGTTCCATGCATACAGAAATTCACTCACTACTCGCAGTATACACATAGCATACTGCAATATAGTAGTTGTATGGTCGTATACCATTCCAAACACAACTTCTGTACTGATTTCAGTGCACTTGAGTTATATTTAGTAGATTCTGGCAAATATAGTACCTCATCCGGTTATTCCATGCATACAGAAAGTTTGCATACTATGCACAGTATACATACTGGACACTGCAGAAACAGTAAGAGTAGTATGATTGTACTGTTCTCTTTATATGTTTTGCTTTCCCAAAGCGTGTAATATAAATAAACAGCAAGCCAAACTCTGTTCACTGAGCCAGGATATGAGCGCCTTGGTCCTTTAATAGTCCAACGTATGATTTACATAGTCAAACTCAGCGGCCATTGAACCGAGTAAAACTGTAAGTGAAATGAAAGAAATGTAGAAAATTAACTATCAAATTGTAACAAACTTATTATCAGTTTAACTAGTAAAATGTATACAGATACATCGCTAACTCAGAAGCAAGTTAGAAGCATTCTCAATGCAGTGCACTAGCGCCAATCGGCAATAACAAACATCTTTGATTATATCACATTTAAACTGAACATACTCTCCTGCAATATAAATTAGACAGATGAATGATTTAAATGAACTTACAGCCAATGCTTACGACAGGATTTAGCAGGATTAATTTAAATGCGACACAAACATGTCGAGTGCTTGCTGCGTCATGAGTCCGTTGCTTCTATTACCTAATGTACAATCCACAAGCCAGCCAGTCGGATTGCTCCTTCTGTGAACTGTCTCCCTTGATGGTACACTTTGGAGTGGTAGTGACTCACCAACAGTTTAGCAACATGACTTTGCTTTGGGAGGATGATTGGATTCTTTACCTCTGACTCAAGAGAAGCATGTTTTAAATGCCCTCCCACCCTCAAGAGACCGTCATCGATGTAGGGGTCTAGATTCCACAGCGCACTTGAACGGGAAACTTGTTCATCCCTCTGCAGAGCAGCATACTCCTCTGGATATAGGTCTTTCTGGACATGTCGAAGTATTAGTTTCTTTGCTGCTGTCTGCTCTTCAGGTGTGTGTATTTTGCTGCACTGATGCCATCCTTTGCATGTATGGGATGTGATGATGGAACTTGATGTGTGAGAACGTTGATTTGTTGTCTCGCTTTGTATACACGGATCATGTCTCTTCCCAGCAATACTAAGATCTGAGCATCAGGATCTAGCTTTGGGATAAACTGTGCCACAGATTTCAAGTGAGAATGAGCAAGAGTGACTTCTGGTGTGGGTATTTCAGATCTGTTGCTCATTATCTCATTACACTCAATCAGTGGTGGGAGATCAAGACATGTCTTGCCATCCAGCATCTCTATTTGGAAGCCAACCGCTTTCCTTCCAGACATTTCCATGGAACCAGCACATGTTCTCAACAAATACGGAAAGGGATTACTTTGGATCCCGAACAGTCGAAAGAACTCTCCTTTGGCCAGCGAGCGGTTGCTCTGATCATCAATTATGGCATACATTTTGATAGCTCGTTCCCGTTGCTCTCGAGGAAATACACGCACCAAGCACATTTTTGCACAGGACCGCATTGGAGCACTTTCTCCACAAACTTCTGTACACTTTGAGGTTACCTCTGGGGTAGTAACATCCTGCTGTTCCGTGTCTGGTTCTAGCACCGGAGTTGGGAAGAGAGGCGGAGCTATGTCCGGATGCATGACTGTGCAATGTCTATCAGAATCACACTCAGCACATTTGAGGGTTGCGAGACATTCTCTGGCTACATGATTCGGAGAGCAACACTTGAAACACCTCTTATGTTCTTTCAGGAGGTTCTTGCGTTCTATTAATGACTTTTTCCTGAAGGCTCTACATTTCAACAGGGGATGCGCTTTGTTGTGAATAGGACAGTGCTTCGTCAAATCTCTCTTAACAGTCTCTTTCAAATTTGCTGAATCGAACTCATCATTTCTAGATACATCTGTCTTATGCACCGACACAGGAACTCTGCTAGCACCATGTTTATAGAGGGGTCTTTCATTACGGATGACTGCATGGCTACTGTTTGAAAGCTTGAAACTAGGATCATTCCTTGCTTTAGCTTCACTGCAAACAAAATGTGTGAAGAACGAGAATGGGGGAAAACTGACCTTGTTCTCTTCCTTGAAACGTGAGCCGGTGAACAGCCATTTCTCCTGCAGATTTGCTGGTAACTTCTCCACTATAGGATTTATACCGCGAGGGGTATCAAGGTAAGCTAATCCAGGGAAGTATGCATCTCCTTTTGCTGCAAGTATCTCCATGAGCAGGTCTGCAAGCTCCCCGGGTTTCACATTATCCTTCGGAGATAGACGTGGAAAGTTATCCAAGCGCTTAAATAAGGCACTCTCAATCACTTCCGGGGTGGCATAGCATTCTTGAAGTCTCGTCCAAGACAACTGGAGAGCAGCTTGCGGTTTAGTAACATACACTGCTCGAATCCTCCTCACATGATCTGAAGATTCCTTCTCCAGCCATTTAACTAACAAATCTAACTCTTCGTTAGCTGAGAGCTGTAAGTCTTGCATAGCGTTAACAAATGAAAACTCCCAGGCTCTAAAGTTTTCTGGATTATAGTCAAACTTGGTAAGCCCTGTGGTGACTAGCTCTCTCCTTGCTAAGTATTTATCAAAGTCTAACATAGGTGTGGCTTGGCTTTGAGAGAAATGCTGTGTATCTGAATGGACTGCATACCTTTGTGTAGCAGGATCTTGACGTGGAGATGCTTTAAATGCAGTATTCGGGATGGAACGAGGCAGATTGTACAGGGAATCTGGAAATCTTGTGCTCTGCAAACGTTCACTATCACATATTCTGCTCCGCTCCTGAACTATATCTGTGTCGCCATCATATGCAGCGCTCATGCTTTGAGACTTATCGATCAAATGTGGAGTTGATTCCTTTGCAAAGGCTGATGAAGAGATATTCAGAGGTAGTGTGGAAAAGTCAGAGCTCACCTGAGTCTGATGTTTTACATATTCCTCCGTTCTCATTGAAATCACATGTGATGAAAGTGTGCTTATTTCACTGCGATTGTCGTCGCGTTCCATTGCTGCCGCTGTCTCTAACACCTCCGCTTCTGCCAGAGCGGCTGCAGCTTCCTTTTCTAATTCCAACGCTTCCAGATTTGCTTCTACCGTAGCTCTTTCTTGTTCCAGCCTTGCTTTCTCCTTTTTCATTTCAAGCTGTCTTTTTGCGAATGCCATCTTGGCACGTGCAGCTTCTGCTGAGGCTCTAGCTTTTGCAGCAGCACTAGCAACTGAAGACTTGGAGGAAGATAATGAGCGTTTAGAATTAACCTCTGAAGATACCTTTTCTTTCCCTCTTTTCCCTTCAGTTTGCGTGTTCTCTTCTGAACTTTTCTCTTGCACCTGCTGATCCATGGCTTTTTACTGTACTGTTCTCTTTATATGTTTTGCTTTCCCAAAGCGTGTAATATAAATAAACAGCAAGCCAAACTCTGTTCACTGAGCCAGGATATGAGCGCCTTGGTCCTTTAATAGTCCAACGTATGATTTACATAGTCAAACTCAGCGGCCATTGAACCGAGTAAAACTGTAAGTGAAATGAAAGAAATGTAGAAAATTAACTATCAAATTGTAACAAACTTATTATCAGTTTAACTAGTAAAATGTATACAGATACATCGCTAACTCAGAAGCAAGTTAGAAGCATTCTCAATGCAGTGCACTAGCGCCAATCGGCAATAACAAACATCTTTGATTATATCACATTTAAACTGAACATACTCTCCTGCAATATAAATTAGACAAATTAATGATTTAAATGAACTTACAGCCAATGCTTACGACAGGATTTAGCAGAAGGATTAATTTAAATGCGACACAAAGAGCAGCTTGTGGTTTAGTAACATACACTAGTTGAATCCTCCTCACATGATCTGAAGATTCCTTCCCCAGCCATTTAACTAACAAATCTAACTCTTCGTTAGCTGAGAGCTGTAAGTCTTGCATAGCGTTAACAAATGAAAACTCCCAGGCTCTAAAGTTTTCTGGATTATCGTCAAACTTGGTAAGCCCTGTGGTGACTAGCTCTCTCCTTGCTAAGTATTTAGCAAAGTCTAACATAAGTATGGCTTGGCTTTGAGAGAAAGGCTGTGTATCTGAATGAACTGCATACCTTTGTGTAGCAGGATCTTGATAAATATAATATTGATAAATGCAAATGCCCATCATAAATTATACACAACCTCTAACAGAGGCAGAGCAGTGATAGTATGGCATTTCGAAAACAGCAATAGAAACGTTTTGAATGATGAAACAGAGACAAACACTCAACTGCAAAAATATATGGTTTAACTGTGTTATTCAAGCCATCTCTGGTATTTTCATAATATTTAAATTTATTTATAATCCATTGATAAACGACATAGCCTTTTTACAGTAGAGAACATATTTTCTTCCTCATTCTGTGATATGAAGCCAAAGTTATTTGACTGATGTTGCAGAGTAAAAACATGTTATAATGTTCTCTTTTGTTGGACAACAGGTTTAGAAACATTTCTCAATATGGACACTAGTGTTACTACAAAGATTTGTTGGAATTGTATTATTAGAGCTTTCCGACTTGCATTCACATGCATTTTCTCTGTCTGGAAATTATTTTTAACACATGGTGCCGGTGATGATGCTTCTTGCGTCCGTTTCAGAGAAGCAGAGGACAAATATTTCAATCGATTGCTCAGGCATTTAAGTGGCACCAAAATCTTGGCACTGGGTTTCAGTACCCAACCCTATTCACCTAAATATTTACATTTTATCTAATTTAACTGTTTTGTAATAATCAATTAATCAATGACCGAAAGCATTGTTACAGAACATTAACGTATTAATAAGCAGTAATGATTTTTGATATGATAAAGCCCACTGTAACTTGAGTGTTTGTTCATCCACACTTGCAGTACTTGCACATGTGTGAACCGTCTGTGGGAGCTCCAGTGCAGTTATTTATTTGTGTGGTAATTAATTAATTGTACTAACAAAGTGATTACACATATAAACACTTGAAAAACACAGTCTGCAATGACACCTCACAGTTAGCTTACCCGTAAAATCAGTAAACATTATGTGAGATTAAAATTTCGCTACAGAGCACTTTGGAACAGTCCTAACAGATTGACTTCTCTTGAAAAGTTACATTATATCGGATGCTCACTAGCGCCAACTACAGGCTTTGGTGACATGCAGGTAACTACAGACACACTAAAGTAAAATATAAATATTGCTCTACGGTGAAACCGCTAAACAGTAAAAACTGTCACAGTGTTGTGGATACTTCCAGTGTAGACACTTTCTTATACATATTGATTCAAGAACACAAATAACACACCTGCAGGTAAATACATATGAATAATTATAAGTATTGCTTTAATAGTGTTTACTCCCATTTCCTAGGTGAATATGCACAACTCTCTCTTAAAATTGACTTTCTGGAGAGTGGAATCTATCGGATTCCCATTATAATCACAGACTCCGGTGACATGCCGCTGTCCAACACCTCGTATCTGCGAGTGAAGGTGTGTCAGTGTGATCATAACGGCGACTGCACGGATCAGGAGCGCATCATGAGCACTGGACTCAGCACAGGAGCGATCATTACCCTCCTGCTCTGTGTCATCACCCTCCTCAGTGAGTCGCATACTGTGTGCCACATTTACAGGTCAATCTCAAGAAAATGTCCAGATCATACTTCTTCCAATGTAAAGAATTTAAATTATATTTTTCTTAAAAAAATGTTATTTTAAAATTACTGTAATGCAAAAAGGAAATATAAATGGTGAAGTATTTATACAGGATCACAATGTTTGTTCGGCCTTTAATTAGGCGACAAGCACAATAGTTGTAAAGGCACCTATTGTATCAATGTTCTTCTTCTGTTTCTGCTCTTGGAAGTCTATGGCAGCCTATGGAACTGTGCACAAGATTTATGAAATCTGAACATGTAAAAGTTGCACTTACATTTATGATAATAACAGTAAGGGCTAGAAACGAATACTTCCCGAAGGTACCTGAGAGCTTATAACACCTTTCTTCAGATTGACCCTTTCAGAAGTCAGTGCTGATGAGGAAAACTATTCTTTTTATATTTGTAATAATAACTCTCTCTGTGTAGTCCTTGTGTTGTTGTTTGTCATGTGGATGAAAAGGAGAGATAAAGAACGGCTGGTCAAGCAGCTGCTGATCGACCCAGAGGAGGACATAAGAGACAGCATCCTGAAATATAATGAAGAGGGAGGAGGGGAGGAAGACCAGGTACTGTACCTACCTAACCCTAACTCTAACTTTAGCTTGTATTGGTCTATAACAAACTAAACGTCTTCTTAGGATTTTAATTAAAAATGTTTTGCCCACTTTTTTAGATTGTACAGTAAAGATAGACACCAGAGGGGACCCTTCAGCATTAGTATAATAAAGGAAGGCAGGTTTATTTTAAATGTCATCAGCTCGCTTCACAGTGCAGTTTAAAGGGTCATGAAACCCCTGTTTCAGCACTGGTTAGATCTCACCACAGTTTTAAAAAACACTAAAAAAAGTGGGCGTGGTGTGCTGAGGAGGGGGAAGAGGGGAGACAAACTCACACAGCTTCGGGTTCAGACAGTTTCATTTCGCTCCCATTGAGTTAAAAACACAAATAAATGCACAGCCATTTGCACTCTGTATCGAAAACATTTATATGAACACGCTGTTGCAGCTATGATAACTTTTTAAGGCTTATTCTGCGGTGTTTATATAAGCCTTTTGACGGGTTGTGTCACAGAGCTGTAAAAACAGTTATACTCACCAAGTGAATGAATCACGTTTGTGCCGAACTATTATTACAAAGCAAAAACAAACACTCTCCTCCAATCCATGAACGTTTCTCTCAGTTATTGTGATCGATGTCATCTCACAGTCTGAAGCGTCTGTCATAGCAAATCACATGCTGTTGTGAATAATTAAGCGAAGTGTCTTCTCATAGGATAAGAACACGCAGTCTCATGAATAATTTAATAGACACCGACGCATCATCGATGTACTACAGTCCTTTGCCGCATAACAAATTGCGACGTCAACACGATGTAGATTTTAAACCCGGAAGATGAAAATAGTGCAAAAAAGCTTAAAATTATCTAGTTTTCTCCAACAGTTAAAATTATCGGATGCTAACATTGTCTTCTATGATGTGCAACACAAACACCTCTGCTAAAATCTCAGAAAAAGTAGTCTGGGGTTTCATGACCCGTTAAGACCTGTTCGGATGGTTATTGCTTCTCATGGGAACGTAAGTTTTAAATATTTACAGGGGTTAGTCAATGGTTTTATGGCTGTCTGATTCCAGAATGCCAGTGTTTTTCTCCCACCACTTGTGTAAAAATTACCTACGTTTTTTTGACAAACATCAGGGTCATATGACCATTTAATTGACGTCTGAATACATACCTCTGAGTTTACAAGAAGAGATTAGGGATGGGCGATATGGGCTTAAAAATATATCACGATGTTTCTGGTATTTATTACGATAACGATATCAATGACGATAATTCAGGGAATCCTGTTTCTTTAGAGAAAAGTATTATCTTTCCTATTTTTACCCAAAATAGGGTGAGCATTAATGAGTACACATGTAATGTAAAGACTGTTTAATTCACCCTGGAAGCCGGAGGGCGCTCTTGCACAGAAACTCCACATATCCATAGCAGAAGTAATACTACTGACGATGCTCCAGGAAGGTATCCAGTTATCGTTGAATAAAACGCACAACGGAGATGGAGACATTTTAACTGATGAAACTTGAGGAAAATAAACATAGGATTGCACAAAATATATGGTTTGTCTGTGTTCTTCAATCTTGGGTATTTTTATAAGGAAAGTATATTTATAATGCAATGTTAATCGACATGGCCTGTATCACTGTAATATGAAACTACATCTGGTCACAAAAAGAAGTATTTCAAACACTCGACTATGTTATTAAGTTAATTTGGAGAAAAAGCATGTCAATAAATTATATCTTTGTTGGACAACAGGTTTGTAAACAGGCTCATACACATGCAAAAACTGTATCGCACACGTGCTAGGCTACTGTAGTACATTTAATCAGACCAATTTTTTGTGCACTGTACAGCCCTAACCAAACCAGTTACAGATTGTAAAAGGAGCTCGAGCTCCTCATTTAGCGATATAGGCTACTCCTCCTCAATTTCACGTCCACCTTCCGCGATGTCGCTCCGCACTGTAGCACACAGAAATGTCAACAACTAGATTTTATCGTTATTATCGCGGGAAGACTAATTCTTATCATGGGGAGAATTTTTACTGGTATATCGCAAATGATAAGAAATCGCCCATCCCTAGAAGAAATGTACTATTTCAATCTTTTATGACCACTGCTGAGCATCGAACGCTACCTTTTTGCACTTCGCTGTAATTAGCATGCATTTTGAAGATGTACACTTTTATTACTGAAATGCTGAAGGGAATTTGTAGGAACAATATTTCATCATCACTCCACCACAGCGAGTGGGAGCTGTTAAGAACAAAAAGAAGAAAGAAAAAAAAAGCACGCAAACATTTGAAATGGCCCGTTATTATGGCAGCTATGCAAGACAATTTTAAAATATTTATTATATACAATAAAAAATACATTAAAACATAAACTAAGCAGCTTTGTTTACTAATTCAACTATAGCACGTCTGTTTTCCTGTGTTTAAACAGGAGGCTTTATTTACAATTTGCAGACAGTCATGTGCTTGACTATGTGAGTAGCATTCACAGCATCGTAGGATCACAAAACTCACTGCTCCACTGTAAATAAATCAACATCCGAATGCATGGTTTTATCACTGAGGTGCCATGGGAATGAGAAACAATTACCAACTGAATAGGGGGTTTAGTTTGAAATGGCATTTGACCACATGTCATTTAGGGTGTAGTTATCTGTGTACCAGATGACTGCTTCCTACTTTTACCTTGGACCCCAAATTCCACCTTAACAGTGTGAAATTCATAAAGCAGTGGGAAGTGGTAGTGATTCAACGGATCACAAAATTCATGGCTCATGTTACGGATCATCATATTATGTTTTGTAACAGATATGATTTTTCAGTCAGCAATAGCTTTGCTTTCTTGAAAGTGCTGTGAGAGGTGTAGGTGTCATGTAGGGAGAACACAAGCCCTTTGTAAAGCAGATCTCGGTGGCCAAGTGGACCAAAAAGCATTAGCCCAGTAGTGAATCATTATTTAATGCCTGCCGCTAACCCATGTATCTGGACTGATAACAGTACTCCATTTAAGCCTTCAGAATTTCTGATTTCACGCTGTTTCTACTTAACATTCATTTCAAAGCTATTGGAAAGTACTGCTGGGTCATTCCGTGTCAGCTCAACCAGAGGTAGGGTTGGCAATCGAAAATCGATTCCAATTCCAGAATCGGATACTTAAGGTCAGAAATCAGATACTTGTTGTCAAATAAAAAATTCGATTCCGCCTATCGATTCCTATGCGCTTTTTTTTTTCTTCATCTGTGAGGACCGGACCTAGCGATCTGCCAGGACCTTGCTCACTAATCTAAGCACTCCAAAGTTTGGCTACATTTGCGATCAGAAGCCAAAAAAGCTAAGTATAATATCTGTGATAGCTAAACATGTTGCAAGAGAGGTGTCACCACCAACATGACAAAGCAATTTAATTTAATAGATCGTTAAAGATAGCGAACACGATAAACTTCCTTGGGGGGGGGGGGGGGCACACAAACAGCTCTTAAATAGTCCAGTTTTTATGTAGCCTGTTGCTTTTTGTTCATGGTATTCAGCTGCAACTAAATTGTTTGCAAAAAAGAGACAGGATAAATGTTTGATATCATCATTTAATCACATTGGAGTCGAAACTGTGAATAAAAAAAATCAGAATCGAATTGGAATCGATAAAATTCAAACGATACACAACCCTAACCAGAGGTCCCTGGCTCAAATTTTAGATTTTGCTAATATTTTTTTCTGAAGAAAGATAAACATGTATAGTAACGAAAGCCAAAATAATAAATGTCATGGATGAATATTTACGGAGTAATCCACTATTTTGTAGAGGGGGCTCAAAATGGCAATTTTCACCTGAGATTTCTGTTACAAACATTCAAATCACAGAAGTACTGGGATAAAAGTTTATAGTTCAGATATAAACTGTGCGTAGGATGTGTATGGTAGCGATTAAAATCACCTTTTGAAAGTAATTTGACACTTCAAATGAAGATTTGTCGATTACATTGTTATGCCAGTAGGTGGCGAAAAAGGGCTGTTAAAATTTATTTGTCTTTGAATCATACGAGAGATTCGTTCAAAAACTGATTCATCCAGTAATGAAACAAGTACATCTTGAGTGAGTCATTGAATCATTCATTCATAAATTACATGTGATTTTGTTTAGTTG
>NW_015546041.1:49035-53012 GCF_001515605.1 Sinocyclocheilus anshuiensis | reverse complement strand
GAGTAATCCACTATTTTGTAGAGGGGGCTCAAAATGGCAATTTTCACCTGAGATTCAGAGCCAGATTACAGGAGTGTAAAAATGACTTCAGAAAGATGGCGGCATCATAATGTTACTTTTACAAAGAGATTTGTAGCTTTGTTAGTAAAATCTGTTGACTTTAGCAATTTCAGTATGGCTCCAGGAGTAAATCATTAAATTGTACACATTTTCAGTGGTCAAAAACCAAACGTGGGTCACTTATAAAATATGATACTTCTTTTCTTTTAAAGAGGAAAGTCTGAAGAACAAATAATATTAAAACGAAATGTATCTAATTTCCTTCTGTCAAAGCAACTGCATTGAACATACCTGTCTGAGTGCAACAATTTTCTGAAGTTTGCATGTCTGTAACTCAAGAAGTATTAAAGATATCGCAATATAATTTTAGATTCTAGTCTTTAATAAACTTTTCTTTTGGAATCTTCATTTTCAAGGCCCTACATTGTTCAGTCCCAGACATATAGGGATCTTAATGAGGCTCTATATACTGCATATCTGAACTCCTGGCAGCTTTCGAAGCTGTTAAAATGACCAAAATTCCTTCTTCCACATATCCCTGAAGCTGATTCAAATATAGAATCTTATATAGACTACACAGAGCAAGGTAATGTGCCTCAATTTGACCATTTCAGTGCGTTTTTAGCACTCAGACAGGTATGTTATATGCGTGTTTTGATAGAAAGAAACAAGATACAATTCTAATTTCAACATAATTTATTCGTCAGACATTGTTCTTTAAATTAGTATTGGCTGTATACAAAGTGACCAAACTTTGGTTTTCAACCACTGAAAATTGGTAATATTCATAAATCTGAAAATGGAGCCTCATTGAGATCCCCATATCTCTGGGACTGAACGATGTAGGGCCTTGAAAATGAAGACTCCAAAAGAAGTTTATTAAGAACTACTAATCTAAAACCATATTGCAATATCTTTAATACTTCTTGAGTTATTGAGATACATATCTAATATTGAAACTAATATTGATCATCTAAATTAGTGGTTCTTAACCAGTGGGCGTCACCAAACTTCTAAGGCAGCCACAGAATTAATTAAAATGATAAAAGTTAACTTGTATTAAAATAATACATAATATATAAAATAATCAAATGTAATTGATTAGGTTTGTTTTATTGTAGTTATTATGGCTATCTGAATATGGAGCCTCATTGACATCCCCATATCTCTGGGACTGAACATTGTAGGGCATTGCAAATGAAGATTCCAAAAGAAAAGTTTATTAAGAACTAGAATCTAAAACCATATTGCAATATCTTTAATACTTCTTGAGTTATAGGCAGGCAAACTTTGAAAAAAGAATATATATGGCACTCAGACAGGTATGGTTCAATGCAGTTGTTTTGACACAAGGAAACAAGATACATTTCTAGTTTAAACATTATTTGTTCTTCAAACATTCCTCTTTAAAATAAAAGAAGTGTCATATTTTTTCAAAGTGACATTTATTTTTTGACCACTGAAAATGTGTATATTTTAACATTTTACTCCTGGAGCCATATTGAAATTCCAATATCTCTGAAACTGAACAATATAGTACAATATTTTATATATAAAATGAAGATGCCAAAAGGGACATTTGTTAAGACCCAATATCTAAAAGGGCATTAAGATATCTTTAATACTTTTTGAGTTACAGGCATGCAAACTTTGGAGAAAAAAATTGAAAAGTGCTCTTTCCCCATTTATGAATGGTCACCACTGGCACATAATGCAACAAGATTGCTAAAATCAACAGATTTGACTATTAGAGCTACAAATCTCTGTGTAAACGTAACATTATGATGGTGCGATCTTTCTGAAGTCATTTTTAACCCCCTGTAATTTGGCTTTGAATCTCAGGTGAAAATTGCCATTTTGACCCCTCTCTACAAAATAGTGAATTACTCAGTAAATATTAATCCATGACATTTAATATTTTGGCTTTCATCACTATACATGTTTATCTTTCTTCAGAAAAATATTAGCAAAATCAAAAATTTGAGCTGGGGACCTCTGGTTGTGTTGACATGGAATGACCCTGCTGCCTCTTAGCTACAATCTTTCCCTACCCAGAATAATGTCTGTGATCTCTTTTAATCTCACTTTTGCCCACCCCATAGTACCCAAACTGCCTTGGTAAGGGTTGTCAATGACTTACTACTCTCTGGTGACTCTGGTTCTCTCTCCATTCTTCCATTGCTTGACCTCAGCTCTTTCTGTGATGACTTCTTTCCCATGAATTGTAAACAACATGGCGCCGCGAATGGCCACCTCAGTGCTTGGCTCTCCAGTGTTTGTACTGTTTTTGTTAGTTTTTCCTGTTTTTTGTTTCTCAAACAAGATCAGTTTTACCAGGGATGAACTGCTGAACATTCGGCAGAACACACCACAAAATCTTCTACCAGATTTCGATTATTCGGACGTTTTGCTGAACGTTGTAGTTGGTGGAGCAGCGGTGCTGATCAAGCGCTTCAGGACGCACAGACGGGGGAAGCGAGCCGGCGCACTCGTGAAGCTCAGGCAGCGAGGTTTTTGAATGCCGTTGCCTAGCATCCATCTGCCGAATCTCCGTTCTCTACCCAACAAAACGGACGAACTTCTGCTCTCCCGGACAAACAAGGATTTTTCAAACTCTGCTGCTCTGTGTTTCATGGAAACATGGCTGAATGACATAATTCCGGACAGCGTGCTACATCTGCAGGGCTTTCAGCTGTTCAGAGCGGACTGCGACGCAGAATCAACGGGTAAATTGCGAGGTGGCGGGACATGTTTTTACATCAACGAAAGGTGGTGTACAGATGTAACAGCATTAAAGAAGATGTGCTGTCCCGATTTAGAAGCGCTCTTCATTAACTGTAAGCCGTTCTATTCGCCGCGGGAGTTCCACTCATTCATGAGTGAGTGTTTACATTCCTCCGCAAGCGCACGTGAGCCTGGCTTTACAGAAACTCGCTGATCAGATCACAGAGACAGAGCAACAACACCCGGATTCGGTTTTAATAATTCTCGGGGACTTAAATAAAGCAAATCTTTCCCGTGAACTGCCAAAATACAGACAGCACGTTACATGTCCCACCAGAGACAGCAATATATTATACCATTGTTACACCACAATAAAGGATGCATATCGCTCTGTCCCATGGGCAGCTTTGGGGCTCGCTGATCTCTCTCTGTTTAGTTCATCTTATACCGACCTACAGGCAGAAACTGAAATCAGCTAAACCTGTGTTAAGAACTGTAAAAAGATGGACTAATGAAGCAGAGCGGGATTTACAAGCCTGTTTCGACCTCACTGATTGGAGTGTTTTTGAAGCTGCTGCCACCGATCTGGACGAGCTCACAGAGACTGTAACATCTTATATCAGTTTCTGTGAAGATATGTGCATTCCTACCAGGACTCATTTAGCCTACAACAATGACAAACCATGGTTCACTGCAAAACTCAGACAGCTCCGTCAGGCCAAAGAAGATGCTCGCAAGAATGGGGACAGATTCTTGTATAAACAGGACAAATACACACTGGAAAAGGAGATCAGAGTGGCAAAGAGGAATTATTCTGGAAAGCTAAGGAAACAATTATCTTCCAGTGACCCTGCTTCAGTGCAGAAAGGTCTGAAAGACATCACCACTTACAAGACACCATCCCCAGCACTGTGGAGAATCAACAACTGGCAGACGATCTGAACGAGTTTTATTGCAGGTTTGAAAAAACACCATTCACACCTCCTGCAACCCCCCTCTCCCCCACACCTTCACTTCAGATCAGTGAAGACGATGTGCGTCAGGTCTTCAGAAAGAACAAGAGAAGAAAGGTACCAGGCCCAGACGGTGTGACACCAGCCTGTCTGAAAACCTGCGCTGACCAGCTGGCCCCCATCTTCACACAGATCTTCAACAGATCACTGGAGCTGTGCGAAGTCCCTTCATGCTTCAAA
>NW_015546041.1:48127-48729 GCF_001515605.1 Sinocyclocheilus anshuiensis | reverse complement strand
TGTCCCCCATCTTCACACAGATCTTGATCTCACAGCTGTGCGAAGTCCCCTCATGCTTCAAACGCTCCACCATCATGCCCGTCCCAAAGAAACCCAAAAGTACTGGACTTAATGACTACAGACATGTGGCTCTTACGTCTGTGGCCATGAAATCATTTGAAAGACTGATTTTGGGTTATCTGAAGGACATCACTGGACCCTCACTGGACCCCCTGCAGTTTGCCTACAGAGCAAACACAGCTAGTAAAGCTGGGAAAATTCTCATCCAGCACCCGTACGATCAGCACTGGCGCCCCCCAGGGATGCGTCCTCTCCCCACTGCTCTTCTCTCTCTACACCAATGACTGCACCTCTAAAGACCCCTCTGTCAAGCTCCTGAAGTTTGCAGATGACACTTAACTGCCTCATTCAGGACGGTGACGAGTCTGCCTACAGACAGGAGGTTAAAGAGCTGGCTGTCTGGTGCAGTCTTAACCTGGAGCTCAAACATGCTCAAAACTGTGGAGATGATTGTGGACTTTAGGAGAAACCCCCCCTGCTCTCCCCCCACTCACCATCATGGACAGCACTGTAACGACAGTGGAGTCATTCAGGTTCCTGGG
>NW_015546041.1:44440-48117 GCF_001515605.1 Sinocyclocheilus anshuiensis | reverse complement strand
TGTCCTCTGCACTTCAATAACTGTCTGGTTCAGCTCAGCTACCAAATCTGACCTCAGAAGACTTCAGAGGGTAGTCCGGACTGCTGAGCGAATCGTTGGTACAACCCTCCCTTCTCTCCAAGAACTGTACTCATCCAGAGTGAGCAAAAGGGCTGGCAGAATGACTATGGACCCCTCACATCCAGCACACTCCCTCTTTGAACTGTTGCCATCTGGTTGACGCTACAGAGCTCTGAGCACCAGAACGGCCAGACACAGGAACAGTTTCTTCCCTCAGGCCATCCATCTCATGAACACTTGACAATAAGCATGGAACATACAACACTATTATACATTATTTATTTAACACATACTTATTACATTTCAGATGTACACGTATCATACCTGTACATATATAATTGTTTATATTATATATTGTTTTTGCTATTTTGTACATTGTCTATTTTGTATATTATTCTTTTTAAGTGAGTCGGTGGACCCGTGTTGTTCTTAGTGAAATTAAATTCAGGGAATAAGGGTGGTCGAAGAGACCAGGGAATTCTTTTTTCTTTTTATGTGTAATTGTTCTTTGTTTATAGGGGCTGTATTTTATAATGGGTCTATAAGTTCACAGAAAATGTTCATTCAGTTGTATTTTGGAGACGCGCAAGTGTTAAATAGAGAAAAATGGTACATTGCATATAATTAATAACAATGTCTAAAGAACTAAAGCTTAAAATAACGTCCTAGAACTGTAGGGGGCTGAACAGTATTATAAAAACTTAAGCAGGTCATGCTCCGACTCAAACAATTGGAGTGCAAGATTGTGTTTCTTCAAGAAACGCATCTAAGATCTGAAGATATAATAAGGGTTAGAAGGAGATAGCCTGGACAAGTTTTTTCTGCATCTTATACAAGTCAAGCAAGAGGGGTAATTATATTAATTCATCTCATGAACACTTGACAATAAGCATGGAACATACAACACTATTATACATTATTTATTTAACACATACTTATTACATTTCAGATGTACACGTATCATACCTGTACATATATAATTGTTTATATTATATATTGTTTTTGCTATTTTGTACATTGTCTATTTTGTATATTATTCTTTTTATTTGCGTCCTGTCTTGTCACTGTCATTCTGTTGCACTGTGGAGCTTCTGTCACTAAAACAAATTCCTCGTATGTGTAAACATACCTGGCAATAAAGCTCATTCTGATTCTGATTCTGATTCAGTCTCAAATGTTGGTGTCACAGACAATATTTCAATTGCATTCAGGATCATCAGTCACCTACTGTCTGTCCCCTTCAAACAAGGTGTCTCTTAAGGAATCTGTCATTGGACCACCGTTATTATTAAAAATACTGAGTCTGGACTTCCGGTTATGGCGTCGAGATAAGCGGTAGCGTTATCTTGCTTCGCTTCAAATTACATCTAATTTCAGTGATAATTGTCTTGTATTACTAATAGAACATCTTCGCTGATACTTTATATATTCCTAATAAACATGGCACCTAAATTGTCGAAAAATAAAGGAGGGAAAGTTTACAAATCAGATCAGGATGAAGCGCCCTCCAGTCCCGAAGACCATGAAGGGGTGAAGTTAGCGGGAGACACACAAAGCTCGGAGGCCGACAAGTCTTCAGACGCAGAGACATCGCAACAAAGTAAAGCCGCAAACCTGAATGATATCCTCCAAGCAATAACCTCATTAAAGTCCGATTTTTCTGCAAAATTCGAATCGGTCTTATCCATGCTGACGGATGTTAAGAACCAAATAGGTGACTGCTCCATCAGAGTGACAGAAGCTGAGGAAAGAATTTCTCAGACCGAGGACACGGTAAACAAACTGCAGTCTACGGCCAAAATGTTAGAAGACAAAATAAAGTTGCTGTCTGCTAAAACAGAAGATCTGGAGAATCGCAGTAGACGTTCCAACGTAAGGGTTGTTGGGTTACCGGAGAAAGCTGATGCGCTGGAGATGGATCCGCTTCGAGCTCTTTTGATCATTGAACAAGCTCACAGAATTGCAGGTGTTAGATCAGACAACAAAGCACCGCCGAGGCCATTAATAATGAAGTTCCTCAATTATAAAGACAAAGTTTGTGTAATGAATGCGGCCAGAGAGAAAAGGGAGGTTCTGTACAAAGACAAGCGAGTGATGCTCTTTCCTGATTTCTCAGCCGAGATCAGCAAGAAACGCCAACGCTACAACGAAGTCAAGAAGAAGCTTAGAGTAAAAGGTCTGGATTACAGATTCATCTTCCCTTCACGGCTCCTGGTGTCTTTCAAAGGAACTCCATATACTTTTGATAACCCTGGAGAAGTTGAAGCCTTTTTGGACAGACCACCGGAGTAGAATCAAGTAGAAAGGTGGTGAGTCGCGGGTGTAACGAACTGGATTAAAATATAACGCCAAACATTTTAGACTGTGATAATGCCCACTACATAGTCTATATTTGTTTTATGTTTTATTTCTTTTGATAAACATTGTTTTGCAATGGGCATGATTTTGAATCAGAAAAGAACAAATGAAAGACTCTAAATAAGTTGGACAAAGTACTTTAAATCTATAGCTGAATGTGTATTTTTTTTCTTTCATTTATATCTTTATTTTCTTTAGACTAAATCTAAAATGATATGTGGGGAAAATGTATATTTTTAACCCCCTCCTTTTTTTTCGCATATCAGTGTAAACATTTTGCTAAATTTAGAAGAGTTTAAATATGGAAGTGAGAGCAAGATGTTCATATAACAAGAATGGTTCCTCGGGAAGTGAGTCGGTGGACCCGTGTTGTTCTTAGTGAAGTTAAATTCAGGGAATAAGGGTGGTCGAAGAGACCAGGGAATTCTGTTTTCTTTTTATGTGCAATTGTTCTTTGTTTATAGGGGCTGTATTTTATAATGGGTCTATAAGTTCACAGAAAATGTTCATTCAGTTGTATTTTGGAGACGCGCAAGTGTTAAATAGAGAAAAATGGTACATTGCATATAATTAATAACAATGTCTAAAGAACTAAAGCTTAAAATAACGTCCTAGAACTGTAGGGGGCTGAACAGTATTATAAAAACTTAAGCAGGTCATGCTCCGACTCAAACAATTGGAGTGCAAGATTGTGTTTCTTCAAGAAACGGAGGGTAACAGGTGAGGGCGCGGAGGATTTAACCTCCTTGCCCCTCTGAGAAACCTGATGACCAAGTCGTGCTTCCCCAAAGACTTACCGTCTACTGCCTCGTGATCCGCGGCCATACACTTTAAGGGTGGAGGGAGACAGCCTTCGCTCCAACCCATCCTGCAGGAAAGAAAGCACGACTCCGATTGGGCATCTACGGGGGTCTTCCCGGCGGGAAGAGCACCAATCGACGAACAGGTTCCACTTCAGCCTGTAAGCATGTCTAGTAGACGGGGCTCTAGCCAAAGCGATGGTGTTTACTACCGCTGGGAGTAGCCCACCTAGAACCTCCGCGTCCTGTCCAGGGACCACAAGTGGAGATTCCACAAGTCTGGACGCGGGTGCCAGAGGGTGCCCCCTCTCTGAGAAAGGAGATCCCTCCTCAGAGGAATTTGCCAAGGAGGGGCTGTCGCGAGGAGCATCAGTTCGGGGAACCAAGTCCGACTGGGCCAGTATGGCGCTACCAAGAGGACCTGCTCCTCGTCCTCCCTGACCTTGCACAGTGTCTGTG
>NW_015546041.1:31723-44267 GCF_001515605.1 Sinocyclocheilus anshuiensis | reverse complement strand
GGGGAAGCTCTCACCGTGATCCTCAGGTCTCCTTGACCATGAACCGAAGTAGCCCTCCGAGAACCGGAGGAGCTAGAGCGGGGCATGGCAAGGGGGATACCCCCCCCGCTTAATGAGGAGGTATCTAGACCGCAACGTGGCGATGGTCATGTTCCCGCACTGAGAACATGACTCATCCATGAGCGCTGCTTCAGCGTGCTGTAAGCCAAGGCACGAGACACAGTGATCATGACCATCAGATAAAGCCAGGACAGCAGCCTGGATGGCAACACCTGCTGACACGCCGTAACACCAACGCCAGCTGTTTTTCAAAACACTCGCGGAGATTCATCCTGTAGAAGGCTCGGCTCCGAAGCGAAAAGCTGATTTGCGTTTGCAAGCTCTCTCCTTTTATACCCGCGCTGCGGGGCGGGGTGCACGTGGCGAAACACGCACGCCAACTGTCATTGGCTTGTTTAGTTAACACTCGAAGGTGATTGGGCTCTCGGGCGAGATCCCAATTCGTCAGTCACGACTGACGTAACGTCGAACGTGACTGACTGAAAGGGAACCCAAAAGCCCACAGATATTAATTTCTCATGTTACTCAAGTATGCATAAGACTCACTCAAGAATTTACTACTTTCTTATATCTGCACCTCTCCTGTCAAAAATTCAAGATTGTTGGTATGATAGTATGGTACTATCAGATCATGCCTCAATATCTTTGATATATGTAGATGCTAATTTAAGACGTGACCCACCAAGTTGGAGATTACACCCGAAGTGGCTAGGAAATACAAAGTTTATTGCATACATCGAACAACAGATAGACCTATATTTTGATATGAATACTTCAGAAACTTCAGCTAGTACTAGGTGGGAAGAATTTAAAGCTTTTATTAGAGGCCAAATAATAAGTTTTACTAAAACTAAAACAAAATTATTTAATCAAAAGTTAAATCTTCTGGAGTCCAAATTGAAAGACCTAGAAAAAAGACAATATCAAAGCCAGATTAATGATGCAAAAATGTATCAGGAACTTTTACTTCTTAGAGCCCAATATGAAGAGATGTCCGCCTCTTGGGTGGCAAGCAGTTTGATGAAACTGAGACAAAACTTTTATGATCAAGGAGAAAAACCAGGGAAACTATTAGCATGGAGAATCAAATAGTTGCAGTCAGAAAGTGCTATTAATTCTATTCAGGAAGATGGTGGAGATATCACGACAGACCCAGTCAAAATAAATAGTGTGTTTAAGGACTTTTTCAGTTCTTTATACACCTCAGAATATTCAGAAGATGGGAAACAAGAAGACATTTTTTTAAACGAGGTTAAAATTCCTAGGATTTCTAAAGAAATAAAAGAAAATCTTGAAGCAGATTTATCAGAAGAGGAGGTTTTATGTGCTATTGAGAATCTGAGAGCGGGCCGATCTCCTGGACCAGACGGGATACCAATAGACTTTTATAAGAAGTTTAAGGAAAAATTGGCTTCTCCTATTTTAGATGTTTAAAGAGTCATACGAACAGGGTGTACTCCCCCCATCTTTACGAGGTGCACTGATTATGCTCCTTATTAAACCCAACAAATCCAAAACAAAGTGTGAATCCTACCGTCTGATTTCATTATTAAACTTTGATACAAAAATACTTAGTAAGATACTGGCAAAGATTTCCGAAACTAATTAAAATATAGATTTGTCAGGGTTCTCCAGATACAGCAATTTTATCTTTAGATGCAGAGAAGGCCTTTGATAGGGTAGAGTGGCCTTATCTCTGGGAGGTTCTTCAAAGGTTTGGTTTTGGGGATGTATTTTAGTCATGGATTAAGTTATTGTACACACATCCAATGGCAGAGGTTATGACTAATGGAATAATTTCTAGGCCTTTCAAAGTAAATAGAGGCACCTGGCAGGGATGTCCTCTGTCACCACTTTTGTTTCTTTTGGCAATTGAACCATTAGCTATTGCAGTACGAGCAGAAAGTAGTATAAGTGGAATTAGGATTGGCTCAATTATACATTGCATATATCTATATGCAGATGATGTTTTATTATTTCTTACAGAGCTCAGTCAATCTATTCCAGCCATACTCAATCTCATAAAAAGGTTCGGAAAATTTTCTGGCTATAAGATAAATTCATCTAAATCTTCTTTTTTTTTTCTTAATCAAGAGGAAAAATTCTAAATTATCATACTTCAAGTCTTAACGTTACAGATTCATTGACATACTTAGGACTTCAGATTACAACAGATACAGAAAAAACAACCATACTGAACTACAATGCCCTATCAAATTCAGTTACTAAATCTGTAGATAGATGGTTAGGTTTACCAATATCAATAATTGGTCAAATTAATATACTAAAGATGAATATACTTCCCAAAGTACTTTATTATTTTCGAAATATTCCGTTGGCCCCCTCTACTTCATTTTTTTCTAGCCTACGAAGAATGTTTATCAAGTTCATTTGGAATAATAAACACCCAAGAATCCGGACAACTTTGCTTTACCTGCCATATGATAGGGGAGGATTAAAACTCCCAAATATTAAATTATACTATTGGGCATCCCAGTTAAAGGCGTTAATGTTCCATTTTTCGACAAATGCTCCTCCTAAATGGCTAGAAATAGAAAATGTGTGTGTGAAATCTAAGATTACTTTTAACTTGTATCTTTATTCAGCCAATATAAAAACATTACAGAAAAATTTGAATACAGTATCATTTAATCCAACAGTGCTGAACATGATAAAGGTCTAGGGGCAAGTATGAACTCATCTAAAGGAAAAAGAGTCTTTATCGTTATTTAGCCCAATATGGGGGAATGAAAAATATATACCTGGTCAAAAGGATTTATGTTTTCGACTCTGGGCTGAGAATGGTGTGGGGAAAGTTAAAGACCTATGCAGAGATGGTGTTCTAATGTCATTTGCTGATATTATTGACAAGTTTAAAAAACATTATTATAAATATTTGCAAATTAGGAGTTTTATACGTACTGCCCAAGGACAAGGACTTGCTGAGCCAGAACTAACTAATCTGGAGAAATGTATGACTAAACCAAGTAAAAGTGGAGGACACATATCTCTTTTATATAACATGCTATTATTAGGTTCTCAGGAGTCCTCTGCATCCAGATTAGCCATGTGGGAACAAGACCTCGGAGTGAAGATAGATAAGGAATTATGGGAGCAAAAATGTGTAAAGGCCCAAACACAGACAGTTAAAAGTAGACTAAAACTGTTACAATACAATTGGCTTATGCATACTTATATAACTCCAGTAAAATTAAATAAAATTTATAGCAACATACCAGATACTTGTTTTAAATGTAACAGTGCAAAAAAGGTACCTTAATTCACCTTATGTGGGAATGTGACAAAATAAAAGTTTTGGAAAGAAATAAGAAATATGATAGAGCATATGGTTTCAATAAGGTTACCATTAGATCCAGGGTTTTTCATTCTTGGCATTCATCCAGAAAATTGGAATATTAAAAAGGATAATCAAGTATTGATAGACATGTGCATTTTACATGGCAAAAAGCTCATTGCCATTTATTGGAAAAAAACAGAAAGGCCTACCATAACTCATTGGTTAAGAGAAATATCTTCATGCATTGCAATGGAAAAGATAACCTATATGCTTAAGGGTAAACAAGCTAAATTTAAGAAAATATGGAGTCCATTTTTATTATGTATTGAATGTAGGGATATTAACAATATAACAGAGGATCAAAATTCTTGATTGGGTGTTTAAATATATTTTAATGTGCATTATATTAACCCCTTACAACTGCGGTTGTTATTGTTTGCAATGGATTATTAAATCTTAACTTCCAAAGTACAGACTGTATTAACCCTTATGTTGGTTTTGTGCTTTACACTTTTTATGTAATATGAGCCCCTAGTGTTTGTTTGTTTGTTTGTTTGTTTGTTTGTTTTGTTTGTTTTCTTTTCTGTACATAGTAAGTATTGTTATAGACACGGTATGTACGTGTCAGTCTTGTAAGTGTTTCAAGAAAATTGAATAAAAATAATATTACGAAAAAAAATAATACTGAGTCCAAGTAATATTATTCAATGCCATGGTCTCAGTTATCATTGTTATGCTGAAGTCATTCAAATCTATATCATTTGTAGTCCTGGTTCTGCTTTCTTGAGTGGATCTCTTTCTGCATATGTACGTGACAAAAGATCCAATTAGCTACAATGATCATCGCTTCACATTCCTCAGTGCTTACAAAGATACGCACGGCAGCGTTTGAAAGCCGCGTCTGTCAGCAGATCCCTAATATATCTGCTCATAGACGGATCCTCTGATAGACGTGGCTTTAAAACGCTCCTGTGTCCGTGTGTCTGTGTGAGCGCTCGATGAAGAGTGTGAAATGATGATCATTGTAGTCAATCACAGACATATCTGTTGAGCATGTGAACACAATGGCCAATCGGAGATTTTAAAGTTAGAAATCACTCGCCACTCAAAAAAACTTTTTTTTTTTTTGTCAGTGCAGTTTTGGTCAGTGCTGAGATTTGCATACTTGCGAATCCTCTCATTATAACACTCAAAGTGTAAACTTGATGTAAGAGATTGAGTGGCCCTGTTTACACCTGGTATTAAGATGCATTTTGGTCAATCGGATCTCAAGTATATGAGGGAGACACGTTCCCGTTCACACCTGCTGTTTTAATCTGTCTCTTCTGTTCACTTTCCACCACTTCTGTCCTGATTTCTTTTGAGGGGAGGGTCTTTGGGCCAGTGTATGTGGGCTTATTTTAATCTTTCGATCTAATATTGTGATAATTCACATAGACCTCTGAGCCAAATGCAGTTTTTTTATTTTTAAAAAAAGTTTGAAAAATTCTGCTACACGTATCAGTCAAATTGCGCTGAGAGAAATTTTATCGGTATTCAGAACAGAATAAGATGAAAATCTGAAAATATAAGTAGCTATAAAATTTTTATTAAAAAAAAATATATATACAATTATAAAATGCACGTCACTCCTCTGTTCATCAATTTGCACTGGCTACCAGTAGCTGCTCGCATAAAATTCAAGGAATTTATGTTTGCCTACAAAACCACCACTGGCTCTGTAGCCCTTTACCTAAATTCATTACTTCAGAGTTATGTGCCTCAAGAAGATTGCGTTCTGCAGGTGAAAGTCGCTTTATTGTTCATCCCAAAGAGGCACAAAATCACTTTCACAGACTTTTACATTAACTGTTCCCTCCTGGTGGAATGACCTGCCCAACTCAATCCCAGCAGCTGAGTCCTTAGCCATCTTCAAGAAACGACTAAAAACACATCTCTTCCATCTTTATTTGACCCTCTAACTCTAGCACTCTCTATTCTGATTCTATTCTTTAAAAAAAACTTGCCCTTTTTAGACTTGCACGCTATTCATTTACTAACTGATTGTTTTCTTAAAAAAAAAAAAACTATCACTAGCTTCTCTATTCTTTTTGTATTCTATCTATTTATTTTCTTTTAATTTATTATACAATTAACAAAAAGCAAAAAAGGCCTCTAATGCTAGCTTGCTCTATTCTTTTTCTATCCTATCTGTTTACTTTTTATTTATTTTATAATTTAAAAAATACTTGCTACTTGACTTGCTTACTGTACTCCATTAAGTTATCTGAGACTTGTTATAGCACTTGCATATCATTGCTCTTTTGTTGATTTTGATTGCTTCCATTTTCCTCATTTGTAAGTTGTTTGGATAAAAGCATCTGCTAAATGACTAAATGTAAATGTAAAATAAAACACAAATTATAATGGGATTCATTATAAACAACATAGGCAATGTTATAAATGATAGGGCTATGATGTGTGCGTGAGAGAGGCTCGGGGCGATCACGGATATTGTCCTAATCACTGCGGAAAAAACTAAAGCATTCTGTCATTCTTGGTCATAAAGATAGGAGTAAGACATCATTTGAAATAGTTTACTTTTATAGTCACAATAAGAAAAAACTTATGCCTTTGTAAAAACAAGAAAATAAACAGGATGCGCTTTGCCATTTATATTTTTTTAAACTTGTGTTTAAGAATGAGCCAAGTCAGCTGAGAGTTTAGCAGCTGATTGCGTTTTTAACTACCTCTGGAAGTGCTCAAAAGTGGATAAGCTCTAAATGCTTTAGACTCCGTTCACACCTATATTTAGCTTGTATTTAGCTTGATGTGTCATTAGTATCCCTTTAAAATAATCAATAATTCTTTTTTGAAAATTGTTTGGAAAAGTGTGTGAGAAATGGTCGGTCACAATAAACATCTTTTAAAATTGTTACTTTATTGTAATATATATCATAAAAGTGAACTTTGAATCTAGTGCAGTATTTTGTCATTGCAACATTTTAGTGCAGCCTTCACTAACAACTGCAATTGGATGCATATGTAACCCTACATGCACTGTATTATCCCACCGGTCACTATTGTGACCATCAACATGTTTACTCATTCTTTGACCTCACTCAACAAAACTGAATATCTGTGAATTCATATATTAATGCTAGACACTTAAAGATAATGTGGACCAAAAATCTTTGTCATATCTTTATGTTAATATACTTTGTTAACATAATTTCTTTAAACTTTATTACGTTATGTCATTTATGTGCTTACCTTGATTGATGAGTGGTATATTTAGTCTAAATATGTAAATATAAAGTATTCTGTTGTTTCATTTCTATCACACAGTATAAAAGAGTACGTGTGCTCCAGAGTGTGCTGCACTGTGCACATAATTATGTCGTTTACTTTCTAGAAATTCTGATATGTTTGTGACAGGGTTTACAACAGGAGGTAAACAACAGGAGAAAAGGCCTGTCTGATGGGCGCAAATGCTATATTAAGTATGCTATATTTTTTCAATGGTTTTCAAAAAAAAGTGGTGGGGACATGTCCCAGCCCGCAAATTACGCCTGTGTCACCAACCAAACAAAATGGCCAGTAACTCCCTATCACAGGTCGACAATCGTTTCTCAGTCGCTGTTAAAATGTAACTCTCACATTCAAGAACATTTTACTGTTATTGTCATTCACTCAAAACTGCTGTGTTTGACACATCAGTAAAGAGCAAAAGATCTTTGTAAAAATCAGCGTATGACAATAGAAGTTTTATAAATGCTAACAGTGTTTTTAGTCTTGTTGAATCCAGCATATTTCTGCACCTTTGTGTGTGTGTTTGCAAACAGGATTATGACCTGAGCCAGCTGCAGCAGCCAGATATAGAGACTGATGGCCTCAAAGCCATTGGCATCCGTCGGATGGATGAGAGACCCTTGCACCCTGAGCCCCATTACCCTGTCAGATCCACCGCACCTCATCCTGGAGATATTGGAGATTTCATCAGCGAGGTGAAGTGGCACTATACAAGCATCAAACAAAATACTGTAAAAAAAAAAATCATTGTTTAAAAAAAGAAACTACAGCAGGTGGTACTAATGTGCTGATAAATGTTGCATATGGGCTACGGCCCTCCAGGAATATATACAGTAGGTAGTCAAGCAAAATGCTTGCAGTAAAGTAAAAACAACCCAGTCACATGTGAAACTCTTTCGCAAAATCACCACCAGGTGGCGCAAAAGTATGGTTAATACTATTGCTCAATAAAGCTGGAATTGAAATTAAGATAAAATATTAAAATAAATTACTTGTATTAACAACAATAATAAAATTTAATCTTGATAATTATTCATCATATAAATGCGTAATGTTCCAGCTATTTGACTACTGTAACTTAGTGAAATATTACAGTGACAGCAGTGCTCGAAGTTTGCTTACTTTTTATTGTACAGTACTAGCCAGTTTACAAATAAAAGGTTTGAAACTTACATTTAATAATTCACTGATGCATTTCAGCAGGTCATGTCAGTACTTATTCGTTATCCCCATACTAGAGCCCTGCACGACATGCTGAAAAATGTCTGCAAAATAAGAAACTGTTGTAAGATCATTGTATTTATTGGTTCCCATGATTTTAATTGATGTGACAATATTGGGTTAGGGTTAGGGTTAACATTATACATATAAAATGGTGTATTAAACAGGCTTGACAACTTTTAATGCCCCAATGTAAGATAAACGACTATTTTATGGTAATATAACATGATTCATTTATATAAATAATACTGTTAACATTGATTCTTGAGAAGTGGGACAAAACAGGGTATCAGTAATATGCATTGCTAAGAACTTCATTTGGACAACTTTAAACTTCAAAAATCAGTATTTTGATTTTTTTGCACCCTCAGATTCCAGATTTTCAAATAGTTGTATCTCGACCAAATATTGTCCTATCCTAACAAACCATACATCAATGGAATATTAATCCAGCTTTCATATATTGTATAAATCTCAATTTACCTTCATAGTTGAGGTATACCTATGATGAAAATTACAGGCCTCTCTCATCTTTTTAAGTGGGAGAACTTGCACAATTGGTGGCTGACTAAATACTTTTTTTCCCCACTGTATGTACTAAGCTACTGAGCTCTGTTTTGATTCAACCTCCCAAATTTTCTCTTTTTTATCAAAATGTGCTTTTTACCTGGGACCATGTAATATAACTTTAACTTATCTTTAACAGCATTCAAGACATTTTAACATTTCAAAACACATTCTCATGTTAGCAGACAGATTATACATTCACATGTGGCCAACAATTCCTCAACAAATATAAAATATCATAATGAAATATTATCAAAATATTCATCTGACGGAGGTGACAGACCTGACAGAGTTGACACATCCGACGATGGTGACCAAAAGCTGAATTTGTAGTCATTTTAACTATCAAATACATTGAATCAATTACTGTATTAAAACAAACACAACAAACAGTGAGTATATTATTGTTTATAAAACTTTTATTCAAGATTCACATTTAAGTATTTTGATATATCAATGGAACACAAATTATCTATTTTCTCTCATCAACAAACGAGGCATTTGTTGCATCCAGTGGGGACATAATTACGGTTTATAATGACATATACTGTCATATACTGTCATATAACTTACGTGTGGCATCGCACCGCTAAACATAAAACCATGTCTGCATTTGTGATGGGAGAAATGACAAACAACAAGCGCTACTCTACACTGCTCAAAACTCATGTTTGAATCGTCAGTGACAAATTCTTTAATATAAAAAACGTACGTCCTCTTTTGGAAGGCCAAACAAAGTAGTTTCGCTTTCACAGCGTCACACACAGTAGGCTAGAGTGAGCGGCAGCCGGAGGATTCGAAAGACTTTAGTCTTTGCAACTTTACAGATCTTCTTTATGCACCAAGAGCCTGTATCACTTTAAAGAGAAAGGAACAATTTAAATCATATGACATCATATGACCCCTTTAAACATCTTAACAAATGATTCAAAAATGATCAGAACACCTATGATCAGAATACAAGCAAACTGAATTATGTATAGATATGTTTTATCTAGTGTTTTGTGTTCCCTCAGCCTTATGTTCCCTGAATCTTCTGTTCCCTCAATTCTAACTCTGCTAGAAGTGATGACTATCAATCCATAAAAGCAATGCTGTCAGGTCACTTATTTAGTATTTATACATTATTCAGACAGACATCTGACGGTGTTGACAAATTTGCCATTTCTTTCACAAAACAAATTGAGTTCATGTAGTAGCCATTTTGTTTTGTTTCTGTTGCTAATAGAACCTGCTTCAGGAGAATAAAATTATCTAAACATTTCAAATAATTTCCTCAGAAATTGTAGATGGTGTTGACATATTATGGTTATGACACAGGAAATATTAACTTTAGGATTTAAAATATTCTAAAACTGGCCAGAGTCTGTCTGACACTGATGTACTCTGCAGAGGAGGAATGTGGCAAGGGGGTGCTTTAGAGCAGGGGTCTCCAAACTTTTTTGCACCACGGACCGGTTACGTGTGGAAAATATTCTCACGGAAGGGGGGGGGGGGGTATATATAGCCTATTATTATATAGTATTATAATAGCATTATATAGTGGTTCAACGCATTATATTGTGGTTTTTTTTTTTGAGTCACAGATCGGACTATTTTTTTCGTATAAGGAAGAAAAAAAATATTTAAAGCACAGAGAATGACAATACCATGAAGGGTTAGGCTAATTTTATGTGTATGTATAGTAACTTGGTATTTCCGCGCTGTCTGAAACACGTCTCTATGCTTGTGCGTGCTTTGATTGTGTGCAAGAACAGTGCGTGAGTAACGAATCGAGCTCTCTTTCGTTTCTTCTTCTTGTGGTTTATAATTGCTTGTACGTGTAAATTGGCAAATTAATCTGCGAATCACGTGCGTGCCGAACGGTAGGGTCTCATCCATACGTATTACGGATCAACTGCGATCCGTTTAACTCCTAATATGTGACAGATCAGAACAATCTTTCATTTACTTATTTAACATGAAATTGTCAAATTTCTACTCCATATCAATCGCATACAATGAAAATACAGAATAATTGGAACAATCATTAACATAAATAAATAACAGAGTGTCATATCTATACACATTTTTCCAAGAACGTTCTTGCGACCCGGTAGCAATTCTTCCACGGCCCGGTAGTGGGTCGCGACCCGGTGGTTGGCGACCTCTGCTTTAGAGTGACAGCTGCCCCTGATATTCCCTGATGGTGTTGACAAAAAGGGACACAACTTTGTAAACTTATGAAACATGCACGTGTCACTGAAAAACAGTGCTTTGATACGAGATATTATTAAGTGTTGGTTTTGATAAAACAAGCTCTTTTTCATCATTAAAAACATTTTTATTCATTATATAGCATATCAATTATTGAATTTGATTTCTGTGGACAACTGTTTTAGATGTAGTGAGAAGACAATAAGTGTCATAGATTTGATATAATAATGATCAAATGAAATTGAAGGGGATAATTGTGTTAAATACATTCTATTATTAATCCCCCATAACATTTACAATTGAAAATATTTTCATTTTTAAACCTAATAGCAGTTACAATTGCTGGACATGTTTTGACCCATGTTTCAAGAATCAGTGGTAAATGTGTAAAAATCTAAAATACAGTGTAATACTGTGTAGCATAGAGTAAAATATAAGCACAGGCTCGCAGGCTTGACATTTATGCTTGAATTCGTTCTAAATAACAAACGCATATAAGTTCTTAAATACTATATTTGCTTCTGTGAATATGAATTATTTTATATACAGTGTTTCTCTTAGATTATCCGCCGACTGCTATCGTAAAAATCTAGCCCATTTTCAAGGCAAAATTGACTGCTACTTGTGAAAATGCTTTTTGATACATTTACCTGATAACTTGTCAAGGTCTGTGGTTAAAGCTGCAAATACATTTTTCAGATGATGTTACATAATGTAAAGCCTGACCTAGAAAGATGGAGATCACTTCATCTTATCAGTGATAGGTTGAGTGAATGCAATAAAAATGGTGACAGTACCTAGATTTTTATCTTATTCTTTTTAAATACCTTATTTTTTGCCTAAATCATTCTTTAAAATTAGACTAGAGAAATGCTTTTAGAGACAAGACTCTTTCTGTTTCACCCACATGTTGTGTGTAAGTCTGTTAATGTCTATAGTTATGATTAGCTCCTTACCTAAAGACAACAATACTAGGCTGGTCATATTTGTTGGAGAGCCTCAGGTTGAATGTACCGTAACCTATTTAATATGTTATTATTATAAATAAGAAAATGATTTTGACTTGATGGAAACAAAATGCGAGAACCTGTTTTCAATTACATGTTAGTAATATTAGGTTCGTTTTTATTTGTTTATTTGGTGTGTATAATGTTGTTCTGTATTGTGACTAGGGCATGCATGCTCCCTGAAAACATGGATAGTAGGGATGTGTCCGAAGCCGAATACCTTATTCAGAAAAGCACAAAAAATGACTTCAAAATAAATAATAAATTCTTACAAATAATAGAAAAACAACATTGTTAGATGCAGTTTAGATGTGATAGCACAATATTTTAGATAAATATCTAAAAGTGCAATAATGAGTGCAAAAACTAAATGAGTGTTGACTTTATATATGAAAATGACTGATTCTGTGATCATGATCATATAGCTGCATTGCAGTTTCTGATGTACAGCAGCATGCATGTCATACGTGATACATTGCCTGCTCAGCACTTCCTCTGCGTCACTTCTCAGCCACTTGTGTGGCTTTTTTTTTTTTGCTATATCCACAAAAGTAAACCAAAAGATTGAAGGGTGATTCTCAAACATCTGTATTTTCTGCAAGCTTTTTTCAAGATAAATTTAGATGTCTTTCCAAAAAAGGACACTTAGAAACTCCAAAAGGACACCAAAGAACCAAATGATATAAGGAGCCCATATAAGCACATATGAAAGAAAAAAAATCAGAATTTTATAGTATGTGTACAGTGCAACAGCAAAGAGCTTTTTTACATTTTAGAGAAGCCAAGTTGCGATACCGAACAGGACGACATGGAGATGCCAAAAAAAACCTTAACCACCCGCCTGCTGACTGCATATATCTACTACAGTACACGGATCCATTCCGTATAACTAAAAACAGCAACA
>NW_015546041.1:18798-30865 GCF_001515605.1 Sinocyclocheilus anshuiensis | reverse complement strand
GATATATAGCCTATTATTATATAGTATTATAATAGCATTATATAGTGGTTCAACGCATTATATTGTGGTTTTTTTTTTTGAGTCACAGATCGGACTATTTTTTTCGTATAAGGAAGAAAAAAAATATTTAAAGCACAGAGAATGACAATACCATGAAGGGTTAGGCTAATTTTATGTGTATGTATAGTAACTTGGTATTTCCGCGCTGTCTGAAACACGTCTCTATGCTTGTGCGTGCTTTGATTGTGTGCAAGAACAGTGCGTGAGTAACGAATCGAGCTCTCTTTCGTTTCTTCTTCTTGTGGTTTATAATTGCTTGTACGTGTAAATTGGCAAATTAATCTGCGAATCACGTGCGTGCCGAACGGTAGGGTCTCATCCATACGTATTACGGATCAACTGCGATCCGTTTAACTCCTAATATGTGACAGATCAGAACAATCTTTCATTTACTTATTTAACATGAAATTGTCAAATTTCTACTCCATATCAATCGCATACAATGAAAATACAGAATAATTGGAACAATCATTAACATAAATAAATAACAGAGTGTCATATCTATACACATTTTTCCAAGAACGTTCTTGCGACCCGGTAGCAATTCTTCCACGGCCCGGTAGTGGGTCGCGACCCGGTGGTTGGCGACCTCTGCTTTAGAGTGACAGCTGCCCCTGATATTCCCTGATGGTGTTGACAAAAAGGGACACAACTTTGTAAACTTATGAAACATGCACGTGTCACTGAAAAACAGTGCTTTGATACGAGATATTATTAAGTGTTGGTTTTGATAAAACAAGCTCTTTTTCATCATTAAAAACATTTTTATTCATTATATAGCATATCAATTATTGAATTTGATTTCTGTGGACAACTGTTTTAGATGTAGTGAGAAGACAATAAGTGTCATAGATTTGATATAATAATGATCAAATGAAATTGAAGGGGATAATTGTGTTAAATACATTCTATTATTAATCCCCCATAACATTTACAATTGAAAATATTTTCATTTTTAAACCTAATAGCAGTTACAATTGCTGGACATGTTTTGACCCATGTTTCAAGAATCAGTGGTAAATGTGTAAAAATCTAAAATACAGTGTAATACTGTGTAGCATAGAGTAAAATATAAGCACAGGCTCGCAGGCTTGACATTTATGCTTGAATTCGTTCTAAATAACAAACGCATATAAGTTCTTAAATACTATATTTGCTTCTGTGAATATGAATTATTTTATATACAGTGTTTCTCTTAGATTATCCGCCGACTGCTATCGTAAAAATCTAGCCCATTTTCAAGGCAAAATTGACTGCTACTTGTGAAAATGCTTTTTGATACATTTACCTGATAACTTGTCAAGGTCTGTGGTTAAAGCTGCAAATACATTTTTCAGATGATGTTACATAATGTAAAGCCTGACCTAGAAAGATGGAGATCACTTCATCTTATCAGTGATAGGTTGAGTGAATGCAATAAAAATGGTGACAGTACCTAGATTTTTATCTTATTCTTTTTAAATACCTTATTTTTTGCCTAAATCATTCTTTAAAATTAGACTAGAGAAATGCTTTTAGAGACAAGACTCTTTCTGTTTCACCCACATGTTGTGTGTAAGTCTGTTAATGTCTATAGTTATGATTAGCTCCTTACCTAAAGACAACAATACTAGGCTGGTCATATTTGTTGGAGAGCCTCAGGTTGAATGTACCGTAACCTATTTAATATGTTATTATTATAAATAAGAAAATGATTTTGACTTGATGGAAACAAAATGCGAGAACCTGTTTTCAATTACATGTTAGTAATATTTTTATTTGTTTTATTTGTTTATTTGGTGTGTATAATGTTGTTCTGTATTGTGACTAGGGCATGCATGCACATGGATAGTGTTGTTCTGTATTGTGACTAGGGCATGCATGCTCCCTGAAAACATGGATAGTAGGGATGTGTCCGAAGCCGAATACCTTATTCAGAAAAGCACAAAAAATGACTTCAAAATAAATAATAAATTCTTACAAATAATAGAAAAACAACATTGTTAGATGCAGTTTAGATGTGATAGCACAATATTTTAGATAAATATCTAAAAGTGCAATAATGAGTGCAAAAGAGTGTTGAGTGTTGACTTTATATATGAAAATGACTGATTCTGTGATCATGATCATATAGCTGCATTGTGATGTACAGTGTACAGCAGCATGCATGTCATACGTGATACATTGCCTGCTCAGCACTTCCTCTGCGTCACTTCTCAGCCACTTGTGTGGCTTTTTTTTTTTTGCTATATCCAGCAAAGTAAACCAAAAGATTGAAGGGTGATTCTCAAACATCTGTATTTTCTGCAAGCTTTTTTCAAGATAAATTTAGATGTCTTTCCAAAAATAAGGAGCCCATATAAGCACATATGAAAGAAAAAAAATCAGAATTTTATAGTATGTGTACAGTGCAACAGCAAAGAGCTTTTTTACATTTTAGAGAAGCCAAGTTGCGATACCGAACAGGACGACATGGAGATGCCAAAAAAAACCTTAACCACCCGCCTGCTGACTGCATATATCTACTACAGTACACGGATCCATTCCGTATAACTAAACACAGCAACATAAACATGACAAATCAAAACATTCGTGAATGTGTGTGGAAACAACGTGAATGTACGGAAATATCTGTGCCTGTGCATAAATACAATGTGGATCAGTGCGTCAAGAGCACTTACGCATTAATATAACGGACTCACGCGTGCTTACTGCACTGTACGACTCCTGTACGCCCCCGCAATCGTCTTTACCTTGATTGTTCAGTCTTCATCCATCAAAACTTTACTAGCGAGACTGGTTATCCAGTCGCGTCTCATCTGGCCATACAGTTCACACAACGCAACGTGTGAGGGCTCGCGCTCTTCAGAGACAATCACAGAATATGACAGAGCTCATGTTTTAAAGCAAAACAGAATGAATAATTCACTTAAAATGCAACACGAGTCTCTGTTCTCTCTGCAATCTCTGATGTAATCAGCCTGGTTTCCTTTATATTAGCACTCTTTTGGACAGATTGTTTGAATGCATTTGCTTGCTGGTTCATTGGACTGAAAACTTTCCCGGCGTTTAGCAGCTTAAAATGATCTGATCGCAAGCAGAGAAGCAAAATTGGGTTAAAGGGTTAGAATAGAAATTGTGCTTCAGTAATTTTGCGTTAATTGCGTGAAATTATTTTAACACGTTAAGGATTATAAAATTAATCGCATGCGTTAACGCGTTAACGATGACAGCCCTAATAAATATCATTAAGTACTAGAAAATCCCATGATAAAAAAAGAATAAAAAACATTATCAAAGTAAAATATAGTACATTCATTTAATTGAAATAATATATATATATATATTTTTTTTTTTTTTTTTTTGACCACCACACAAGCAGCATCAGAGGGTTGTTTATAAAATGTTAAAAAGCACTAGTTTATCAAATTATTATAATGTCAATGCAGTCTCCTTACTGTTTTTCCGACACATTCATAATCATTGCTTCTGCTGGTGCGCTGTGGCAAGCTTTATGCGTGGTCTATTAGGCTATGTACGCAATTAAAGGCTCATTATAATGATTTAAATGGTTTATTAATAAACGTGCAATTAGTCAACTAATGCTTAAAATGAACAACTACTAGTCGACCAGAAAAATCCTTAGTCGAGGTCAGCCCTAGAAACTATGAAGGGAATAAGATTACATTTTAAATGGGCTTTTCATGTAGTTTTGACAAACTTCCAGTTTAAGCTTCACCCACACCTGATTTAATCTGAATACAGATTCAAATAATTTAGCGTGCAGTCTTCAGGACACACTGCTAATGGATAGTTCAGGTGAACTCTGATGAACATTTTCTGTGGGTTTTAGATGAAAGGATGGTAAAGTGAACTGGTACTTTGTACACTGATTATCTTTGCAGGGTCTGAGGGCTGCTGATAATGATCCTACCGCTCCACCATACGACTCCCTCTTGGTGTTCGACTACGAAGGTAATGGATCTACTGCAGGATCACTCAGCTCCATTAACTCCTCTAGCAGTGATGGAGACCAGGATTACGATTACCTCCACGACTGGGGTCCTCGCTTCACCAAACTAGCTGACATGTATAGTGGAACAGACGAGTGAAAGACAAGCAGAAGGAACACCACGACTTTGTTCCTCATTTCAGTGGATGAAGACAGCTTCAGATATGGGTTTATATGTGTCAATACAAGCAAACACAAGTTTCCAAGGCTAAATGTCAAGGCTTGAAGTAATAGTACATAGATTGTAGAGTATGATACATGCTCGGCTACACTTGAACTTTACAGTATAGAAGCACAGGGATTTAATGTGCCTTTTTGTACATTTTTGTGATCTGATTGATTTATGTTCAAGGCTTTAATTATACTGACTTAAGGAGTGATTTTGAGACTTCAGGATGTGTTCAGCTATGAAACAAATGATCATGCTTTTCTCTTTTGGTTACAAACTGTTTTTCAAAAAAATTATTTAACTCATTTTTGTCACGAAGTGAAGATTCGCTGGCAGAACAGACAAAGTGTACACTATGCAGTTCACTAGATTCTTAAGTAAAATATTTTGTTCAACAACAATTTAACATATGCACATAGTTTGAAATAAAAAGAGTGATAACTTAAACATTTGTAACTTTCCTTATTAATTACTGTTGCATTGTACACGTTGCTACACAGTAAAGGAAATGTGCTTTATGCATTAAACAAATAGAATTAATTTCAAAATGACATATCTAAATTGCTGCATTCTGTTCAGTTGGACGGTTTATGTCAGAATGGATTTTTAAATGTGTACGTGGAAATTAGTTTTGCTCGACTGTGTACTTTTTTCTTGTGAAAACATGCAGGGTTTATCTGAGCATAATTTGATTCTGAACTTCTCAGGACATCTTCTTAACAAGCATCTGTATTTTAACAGCACTTTTATTTCCAAGTTTTATTTCCTTGTAATTATTTACTAGTTTAAAATATATGTGAATTGTTTTCTAGAAATGATGACAAGAGACCAGGATAAACAGATGTTTTGTGAAAGATGTTAAATACTGCAATTTGATATGAAAGTAATCAAACTCTTACAAAAATCACAACCCAGGCTTGCTGAAAATACGTGACTCTGCATATATCTCTGCAAAACCTGGAATACATTGCTCCGGGTACATTCGCTGCGCTTTTCAGATGGTACGTCTTCAATAGGTGCTATGAGCTATATATATGTTTCTCTATTACAGATGTGGGTTTATGAAACAGCACTGCGTCTTCGAAAATGTGTCTGCAAAATATGCAACTCTGTATCAGGTGAGCTGCCTAGCTATAAAGCCATACATATGGGCTGGATAATGTGATACAAACTTGACTTTTATTAGTTCAAAAAATAATGCACTATGGTCAAAGTGTTTTGAGGTCACAACGTATTTTGCAGTGAACATGCAAAAATAAGCCTTTACTCATTGATCCTCTGCCCATGCAATCATAATTTATGTAAAAAGGAGGAACAAAAGTTGTTGGTGTTTGACTGTCTCTACTGTTCATTTCTCCTAAATACTGCAGTGAAAAGTGTTTAAATATGAAAATGACTAAATAAGCCTAAGCAACACAGATAGCCTTAGCAAGCATGTTGGCAATAACATGAGAGCATTAAAAAGGAACTTGACTTAGCTTCCAGAAGACATTCAGAGATGAATGGAGAGTGAAACATAGCCAGCTGGGATGTGGATTCTTGATCTCAATATCCTTCTTCATGCGGGGAGTGAAGATCCCATCTGAGCTTGTTCTTGAGTCAGTCACATAACTCACGGAGTCCATATCAATAATGTAGCGATGCGTTAAGCCATGCTAAATTCCGAATTTGTGCCCGGTTGCATGAAAGTCCTTAAGTATTTAAGGGACTTAAGGGTATCCCTGAGGGGAAAAAATTCCCTGAGGCAAAATATTTCATTAAGAGAATTGCAACAAAGTTCTTAACTGTCACCCTTACTTAAGTGTTTATACTAAGTGTTTCACTGTAGTTTCTGGCAACATACGGCAATGGGCGTTATATGGTTGCTATAGTTACTACATCTCACAATTGTCACGTTACACTGCTGCGGGAAGAACGTAGGAGACACGGAGTAGCATTCACAGTCTTTAATGACGAAAACACAGGACAATCCACAATAGGAGCTGAGCAAACACACGTAGAAACAAGTAGACCTGACAAAAACAGAACGCAAAAGCATGGACTTAAATACAAGGGATAATTGGGAAACACAGGTGACATCAAGAGCCTCCGGGTTCTCAGGGCTGTCCTCGGGGATCAGAGCCCGCTCCCGGCTGGACTGGGAAACAGGAGCCCCCTCAGGGCTGGACGGGACCAGTGGGGACGAAGGAGAGAGGAGAGGGGGCAAGTCGACCTCCAGATCTGTTTCCCAGTCTATCAGGTCCCCTTCTAAGTCCAGCAGTCCCTGATGTATAATTAGCTCACCCTCAGCCATTCTGCTCCGCACCGCAGGGAGATGGTGGGCTGGGCACTGGGTCTGGAGTGGATCCGGCGAGATCATCCATGGGGCAGGTGGTGGATGGCGATCCGTTTCTCGCCAGAGTCCACTCCACGAAGGCGGCGAAATCCTCTCGAGGATCGTCCACATCTTCGGACGATGGCGCTATGCTCGCGGTGTTCAAGCTCACGTCATAGAATGAGCAGAGCGCGTCATCCGGGTAGCTGGTGGTGCTAGCTAACAGCCGGAATAGTCTCGCATGGTCCTCGAGAGATCTGTCCTCCGGCTCCAGCAGGAGGAGGAGGAAGAATTCCGGGCGGGTGAAGGGATCCATAAGGGGAAACACAACGGAAACAAAAACACTGAGATAAAATGGGAAACAAAAATGGAGGGTAAACACATGGAGGTAACGGTTCTCGGTTGGGCCTTCTGTCACGTTACGCTTCTGCGGGAAGAACGTAGGAGACACAGAGTAGCATTCACAGTCTTTAATGATGAAAACGTGGGATAATCCACAATAGGAGCTGAGCAAACACGTAGAAACAAGTAGACCCGACAAAAACAGAACGCAAAAGCATGGACTTAAATACAAGGGATAATTGGGAAACACAGGGGATATCAATGGAACATAATCAAACTAAACGAGGACAGGAACATGACCAAATAAGGACAAACAGGAACAGAAACGGGTAAACCATGACACAGACAGTCCAGAATCCTGACAACAATAAACAGAACATAACGAAACAACCACAGTTGTACTAATATATTTGCGTAATGGAGAATACCAAGAGCACAGAAAAGAAAAAAAATAAAATAAAACTGGACTGGGGTGAGACGAAGGATTTACTGATGGTAAAACTGATACTCTCTCAATAATTGCGTATTGAAATAGCTGCGATTTTATTGATCATTAAAATCGCACCTATTTCAATTATTAAAATGTGCCTTGGTACTTCCTCCTCTTCAGTTAACCTAAAATCAGCCATTGCATTTGAGTTTAAGATGACTTAAGGCAGTGGTTCCCAACCCTGGTCCTGGAGGCACCCCATCACTGCACATTTTGCATGTCTCCTTAATCAAACACACCTGATTCAGGTCATCGGCTCATTAGTAGAGACTCCAAGACGGGTGGCGAACATCGGTCCTGGAGAGCTGCAGCCCTGCAGAGTTTTGCTTCAACCCTAATCAAACACACCTGAACAAGCTAATCAAGGTCTGAAGGGTTACTAGAAAGCTACAGGCAGGAGAGTTTTAATTAAGGTTGGAGCTGAACTCTGCAGGGCTGCAGCTCTCCAGGACCGGAGTTTGCCACCCCTGCTCCAAAACGTGAAATTGGTGTGTTAGAGAAGGGAAACATGCAAAATGTGCAGTGTTGGGGTACCTCCAGGACCAGGGTTGGGAACCACTGACTTAAGGGAGCTCTTTTGGTCCCTTAAATTTTTTAGGTGAAATGGTTACAAAGGACTTTGTAGCAACACTAAAGGGAACACTTAAATAATTAAGGGGAATATTTAATGGCAGCCTTAAGGTTCCTTAAGTTGACCCTTAGGTATTTTTCTTGCAACCCAAGTTTCACTAAGGGTTCCCTAAACCTTATAACTAAGAATTCTTATCTTAAGGGCGTTCATGCAACCGGGCCCAGGCACTTGTTATCAATGTGGCGAAAACTTGCACTTTCCACACGGTCCCTTGCTTACAGCTCGCCATTATCAACTTTGCCCTATTGGTGGTAATACTAGGGGTGCGCCAATCCGATATTCAGTATCGGTATCGCTCCGATACTACCACTTTCTGCTGGATCGGGGTATCGGTCAGACGAGACCGATCCAAATCCGATATTGTGTGTATACTATTCAGTGTTATTGTTAAGCCCCACAAAAGGCACAAAAACATTATAAAGCACCATAAATTTTCCGTGCACTATATTTCAAGTGTTCTGAGACCGTTCCATAGTTTAATGTGAGGTACAGATGAATATTTAAGTCGTTAAATTCAAGTTCACTTAAACTCTTCTCTCCGCTGCGGCTGTCAGTCGTCCTCCATTCTGCATTCAAACTGTGCGTCGCGTTCGGTTATGACAGTCAAGACGACAAAAGTCTCTCTAAGATGATTCAATGTTCATATTATTATACTTGATCTGTAGATAAACATCAGTGGTTTTGCATAAAAGGACTTTATCTTGCTGGAGTTTAGTGCTAATTCTAAATCGTGTTACTTTCTACCGGGTGCCTGTTAGAGATCAATACACTGGAGCAGAGAGCACTAGGAATTGTTCTTCACGCGCACAGTAACTGAAATTGAAAACTGTTAAAAGAAAAGGCTCAATAAACTATCGCACAGATATAATACACTACGCATCAATGTCTCTTCCCTTTGTGCTTTGAACTTTTCAGCTGCGCGCTGTGACTCCGTGTTGCTTCAAGAGCATCATTCTGCGCACGGGATGTGCATAAGCGCTTTGTGCCGCTCTGTATTGGAACCTTTCATGTAATATTGAAAATTGTTAATAGTCTTTCTTGTTCTGTCTTATCTATCATATGTTGCTGCCTCATTACTGTGCTATAAATGTAAAAGAAACGTATTTAATTTATTGCATATATTTATGTATAATTATATTTACTTGTTTTTCATGAATGTATATTACAATACAAAGAGCAATGTGTAACATTTTACCAGATTACACCTATTTACTTAATTTTTTTCCCCCACTAAATAATGTTTTTTTTTCTAAATGTTTAGATTTTATAAAATTATTGTGAACTCATCATTTTTGTAGAGTAACTTTTGCAGCTGAATTATCCTCTAACCTAGTTTATACTAGTATTTTTCTCATAGATTATGATTATATATTTGTTTTAATTTGTTATTTTTCTTTATAATGAAGTTATATATGTAGTAGATTGTGTGTAACACACAAAAGAGTGATGATCAGGTCAACACACAATGAGGTATATAAAAAAAAAAATAAAAAAAACTGTGCTGGTATCGGATCGGTATCGGTATTGTCTGATACTTTGAACTTTTGGTATCGGATCGGGATCGGTTCTAAAAAAAATGGTATCATGCCACCCCTAGGTAATACTGTTTTTTTTTTGTTTTTTTTAGGGCAAGACGTTTTAAAGTTATTACCGTTATCACTGTATGTGTGAGGAATATTGGAAACAAAACTAACTTATCCCCGCTGCGAATGCACATGTTCAAGTTAACGGACTTGAATGAATTGGAGGTAAAGTCCAGGGGAATGAATTCCTCTCGCTAAGTTAAATTCCCGATTGCACAATTCCTAGTGAGATGATGGTGTTTGCCTGCCGAATTCACCATTAATTAGCTATTGAGCAACGCGAAAGCAGGTGCCAATACTGAAGGACCTTATATATGGGTGCTGTGAAAGATGTCGCATCCCTATATGTAGAAATGGATCAGCTGAGAGTCAGCTGATTCAAGCTTACTAACGTGACATTCAGAACTGATGCTATACTTGATTTTTGGTGAAAAGTGTATTTTGCGTCTCTGTTACCAATCTCCTCAGTTTCTCTTGAATATAAACCGAATGCCCATCCACAAACATCCCACGACTATTTTATTTTTTTAACGGCAGAGATAATCAGAAATGAACTGACAACGTTAAATGTTGATTTACTTTATTACTTACAGTGAAAAAAAAAAGATAGGTTAAGCATACCAACCTCTTTTTGTTCACTTTATTTTAATGCATGTTCCTTTTGACTTTGTCTTTTTCTGTTCTACGCCTGTTTCCCTCCTCTATTCAGTTGGTCATGTGACAGTGTCTGTCACAGTAATGTCGAAGGGTGAGCTGTTGATAAGTACTCACTTGATAAAATACATTTTGAACTCATTTAAAATGCTAAACAAAGTTAAAATGTGTACTTTCATTATAATAACAAATAAGCTTTCAATTATTTATAACATATTATTAAAGAAGATTTTGACAGAATGATTTCGGCAAAATGGTGCCCCCTCTATATGCAGTGCCCTTATACACTGCATATACTGCATACCCCTTTTTGCGCCCCTGGATAACAGCTTTGTGAAGGATTTCACTTGTTCATTTTGTGTTTGGAACAGTTAACTCCTCTTCCGAAGTGCCATTCACAAGGCCAAAATCACCAAGAGGGTCTAGCTGCAGCCTTGCACTTGCACTCTCAGACGTGCATTCTCAGGCTTGCACTCTCAGACACTTGCGCTTCCGCTAGCGATGTCACTTGCAGTCTTTTATTTTTATTATTTTGTTCTATTTATTGATTACTTTTTGTTTGAATCTCTCAACATTTTACAACAGTAGCCAGGTGGTGAAGACAAGAAAAAATAAACTAAATTACGAAGTCACTTGAAATCGCCACTTGCACTCTCCGATACCTGCGACGTCACTTGCAATCGACACAAATCGTGCATGTTGCCAATAGAGACAAGAAGCTGTGGTGGTGATTAAACGATTAAAACTAATTTAGTACTATAACGTACAGGGTCATGAAAGAAAAAGACAAGACCCGCAAATCCGTCGCCACAGAACAGCAGAATATGAACGCATGCACAAAGTCTCTCATTAAGCGTTTTCCTCCTGTAGAAAGCATAAACACTTAACATGGCGTAATGTATTAAGATACATTAAGTTCAATTAAAAGATCAAATTCAATATATAGTTATTATTTAATGTACTACAAGGCAAACAGATGGCTATGAACACAATGCGCAAACTTTCACTTGTCCTCCCATACAGCAACACACTTAATGTTGTATAATAACGGACTATGATAAAGCATTGCGTTCATATTCTGCTGTTCTGTGGCCACGGATTTGCGGGTCTTGTCTTTTTCTTGCATGACCCTGTACGTTATAGTACTAAATTAGTTGCAATCGTTTAATCACCACAGCTTCTTGTCTCCATTGGCAACACGCACGATTTGTGTCGATTACAAGTGACGTCGCAGGTAGCGGAGAGTGCAAGTGGCGATTGCAAGTGACATTGTCATTTAGTTTTTCTCTGAGAATGCACGTCTGAGAGTGCAAGTGCGAGGCTGCAGCTAGACCCTTCTCAAAATCACTGTTTGGTATTCACCCCATTTTAAAATGAGCCATTTCATCATAGCTGGTTGTTAATCACATTTAATGTAGTTCTTTTAACTTCACAGGACTTTGCAAAAGTTTGCACACGTTAACTTAAAATAAGCGTATTACTGTGGTTTACGTTACACGTTTCAAAGATTTCGGTTAGACAAAATACAAAATACAAAATTATCATACAACATGCCACAATTATCCCTAAAATACTTTACAGTAATAGAGCTTTTGACATTAAATGTTTTATGAATTAAAGGTGAAAGATTTTATGGTGAAAGTTTACGATTTTTATGAGATTTTAAGGTGAAAGACCACATTCCCTTAACTTAAGCAGTTAATTTCTATCAGACATAATTTATAAAATGCTTGTTCAATGTTTTTGTGTGAATAAATTATGTACGTTTGTGTGTGTGTGTCTATATACACACACACACACACACACACATATATATATATATATATATATATA
>NW_015546041.1:17301-18714 GCF_001515605.1 Sinocyclocheilus anshuiensis | reverse complement strand
TTGATAATCCTTTGCAGGCAATGACTGCCTTAAGTCTGGAACTCATGGACATCACCAGAGACTGGGTTTCCTCTTTTGTGATGCTTTGCCTGGCCTTTACTGCAGCTGACATCAGTTGTTGTTTGTTTGTGGCTCTCTCTGCCTTTAGTTTTGTCTTCAGCAAGTGAAATGCATGAACAATTGGGTTGAAATCTGGAGACTGACTTGGCCATTACAGAATATTCCACTTTTTTAGCTTCAAAAACTCCTGGGTTGCTTTTGCTTTATGTTTTGGGTCATTGTTCATTTGTACTGTGAAGCTCCGCCCAATCAACTTTGCTCCATTTGACTGAATCTGGGCAGACATCCCTATACACTTCAGAATTCTTCTGGCTGCTTCTGTCCTCTGTCACATCATCACTAAATACCAGTAACCCAGTGACACTGGAAGCTATGCTCATGCCATCACACTGCTCCACCATGTTTCACAGATGATGTTGTATGCTTTGAATCATGAGCTGTTCCAAGCCTTCTCCATACTTTTTTGTTCCTGTCATTCTGAAATATTTGAGAGAACATCACATAAGCTAACTTCATAAATTGATGTTGATTTTCCTAAAATGTGTTTTTTCTAACTCACCATAATAGTGATTAGCGTTCCCTTTGGTTGGGCACTTGGAACTTTGTTTATGCTACTCTAGTTTCTTCCTATTAATGCAGTAATGCATCATGAAGTCAGAGTTATTTGATTTTCAAGGGAAGAAACGTAATAAACAAGTTGCTTTTAGCAGGTGACCTATGTTCTAATTAAAGCAATAGTGTGTTTTTTTTCTGTGTTTATTAATGAACTTTTTCAGATTTCATTTTTCATAAATACCTTTTAATTGGGTTTATATAATCAATTTGTCAGTACAACATACTATTCCTATTTCACGTTACTTAGTTTTTTCAAGGCAATCGGTTTGCATGCTTTTTTTAAGTAAGCCCAACTAATTAGAGTTTACAGTGAATAGGAAAAAGTGTCACAGAGAAAAAAAAAATACAAATATAGGTTGAACAAAAATAGCCTATAAGCTATTTTTATTCGTCTTGTCAAAATACTAAATTCGTTTGACATTTTTCTGTTAACACAGTAGGAAAAGAGTCGCAGAGAAAAATGAATAAATACGACATCTGTCATTTAAAATTATAGGCTAAGCAAAATATAAACAAAACCTAGTTGAACGTCCTACAAGAACAGCACATCCACACTTTGCTCCATCCTTATTCTGCTGTCACTCATCGACAACCTGCCTGTTCCCTTTCAGTCGGTCACTACGAGTCACGTCGTGACCGACGAATTGGGATATCGCTTCGATAGACCAATCTACTTCGAGTGTAAACTAAACGAGCCAATGCACATTGGCATGCAATTATTGCATCCAGCTGCCGCTG
>NW_015546041.1:0-17079 GCF_001515605.1 Sinocyclocheilus anshuiensis | reverse complement strand
TATTTACCACAGGTACAGCCTGCTCTGAGCATCGTTATGCACATGCTGCGCACAGACCCCGCAAATAAAACGCGTGATGCAGAAAGCACGTGCATAACAGTCCGAGTGCAGGCTACCGGTGGTCAATAAGAATAAAGCGCAGATATGCTGTTCTGAATGGACGTCGGGAACGGGATATTGTTAGACCGCCCGATCCCGTTCAAATTACAAATCACCAGAGTTACCGACCGATACCGCATTTTATTCGGGAATTTAATCCCGCGGCGCAAAAAATCTGGTCGGGTCCTGCAGTTCCTGCGGGAATGCAGACCTCTACGCCACACTTCTGCTAGAGGGAGCCTTGACCTCCAAGGGCGAGGGGAGATCAGATGACTCATAGGAAAGACAAATGGCATCCACTATCCACCGGCTGAGGGTCTTTCTAGTAACAGAAAGACCTCTCTTGTGGGGACCATAGCACACTAGCAGTTGGTCCGCCCTTCTCCACAGGACGTATGCGTCCAGCGCTAGTTCCGAGCTCCTCTATAGGCTCGAAAGGAGGTTTACAGAGAGCCTCTAGCACCACAGCCAGGCCCCACGGAGGGATGCGAGATTGTACCGAAGGCCTCAGTCTCAACGCACCGTGGAGGAAATGTGTAACTAGGGGGTGTCTGCCCACTGACTGGCCACCGAGAGGGGCGTGGTAGGCCGCAATGGCGTGGGTCAACCCTGTGGAGAATTGGGCCTGCAGTAACTCCAGCACTGTTCCAACTGGGCAGTTAACTGGGTCAAGCTGGAGGTCTCCGCACCAAGTGAAAAGTTTCCACTTCAAGGCATACAGTTTCCTCATTGAGGGAGCTCTGGATTGGAGGTTCTGGACCTCGGTTGAGAGACCGGAAGCTGTGAGTTAACTCCGGGCGGGGGTGAACTATGGTGCTGCCCGCAAGAGAGAGAAGGTCCCTCCTGATGGGAATCTCCCATGGAGAGCCATCGAGAAGGGACACCAGGTCCGAGAACCATACTCAGCCCAGCCAGAACAGGGCGACTAGCAGTTGACAGACCCCGTCCCGGCGAACTCTCTCCAGAACTCCCGGGAGCAGAGCGATCGGGGGAAAGGCATACAGACGAAGCCTTGGCCAAGTCTGTACCATAACGTCCAGTCCGAGAGGAGCTGAATGAGTCAGAGAGAACCAGAGGGGACAGTGCGATGTCTCCTGAGTCACAAACAGGTCCACCTGAGCCTGGCCAAAAACTCTCCATATCTGCTTCACCACCTTGGGGTGAAGCCTCCATTCCCCGGGCCTTGGCCCCTGCCTCGACAGGATGTCTGCTCCCATATTGAGATGCCCAAGGATATGAACTGCTCTCAGCGAGAGGAGTTTCCCCGGGGAACACACAAGGATCTGGTGCGCCAGCCTGTAAAGGGGGCATGAACGCAGACCTCCCTGGTGGTTGATGTAAGAGACCACCGCTGTGTTGTCAGTGCGCACCAACACATGGCAATCTCTTAGGGAGAAAGTGTTTTAATGCTAGAAACACGACCAGCATCTCCAGGCAGTTGATGTGCCACATGAGATGGCGACTGCTCCACAGACCGTGGGCCAAGCGGCCACTCATGACCGCTCCCCAACTGGTGAGAGACGCATTTGTCACTAGCGTTACGCGGCGACAAGGAGCTCCCAGCACCGGGTCCTGAGACAAGAACTAAGGTTTCCTCCACATTTCTAAGGCACGAAGGCATCGCTGTTTACCCGCAGCGGCTTGGAGGGCAATGCCGGAGACTTCAGGGACAATGCCGCGCCCGGGGACAGATAGCTCGCAAGCGTCTGCTCAACCCGGGGCATCGCCCTGTAACCGTGATCACTCAGCCCCGCCATGTTGGCATAGTGACTGGAGGCGGGATTGAAGATATGGGCCGAGAAGGGTCTCGCCCACGACCTTGACACCTCGGTGAGGAGGTCGGGGAGGAAAGGAAGTTCTCCAGCATGGAGGTGGCGGCTTACTCAGCAGAAAGCGTTCATCGAGCTTGCATTTCTGTGGTTCAGCCTGTTTCTCAGCGGGCCATTCGATGTTTAGCTTGGCCACAGTGCGAGTAACCACCTCCAATAGCTCCTCATACTGGGGTGATTGAAGGGGTGAGTCCTCATCGACGCCCTCCACGTCAACCTCCTCGGAGGAAGACAGACAGAGCGTCAAGCACTCTCCCCAGGGGGAAGAAACCGCAGAGCGGGCTTCCGATCCCAGAGAGTGGGCGCTAGATCTGGTGGGTGAGGAAGAAGAAAGGGACTCGCCCGTCTCCATTTGGCAATCTCTTAGGGAGAAAGTGTTTTAATGCTAGAAACACGACCAGCATCTCCAGGCAGTTGATGTGCCACATGAGATGGCGACTGCTCCACAGACCGTGGGCCAAGCGGCCACTCATGACCGCTCCCCAACTGGTGAGAGACGCATTTGTCACTAGCGTTACGCGGCGACAAGGAGCTCCCAGCACCGGGTCCTGAGACAAGAACTAAGGTTTCCTCCACATTTCTAAGGCACGAAGGCATCGCTGTTTACCCGCAGCGGCTTGGAGGGCAATGCCGGAGACTTCAGGGACAATGCCGCGCCCGGGGACAGATAGCTCGCAAGCGTCTGCTCAACCCGGGGCATCGCCCTGTAACCGTGATCACTCAGCCCCGCCATGTTGGCATAGTGACTGGAGGCGGGATTGAAGATATGGGCCGAGAAGGGTCTCGCCCACGACCTTGACACCTCGGTGAGGAGGTCGGGGAGGAAAGGAAGTTCTCCAGCATGGAGGTGGCGGCTTACTCAGCAGAAAGCGTTCATCGAGCTTGCATTTCTGTGGTTCAGCCTGTTTCTCAGCGGGCCATTCGATGTTTAGCTTGGCCACAGTGCGAGTAACCACCTCCAATAGCTCCTCATACTGGGGTGATTGAAGGGGTGAGTCCTCATCGACGCCCTCCACGTCAACCTCCTCGGAGGAAGACAGACAGAGCGTCAAGCACTCTCCCCAGGGGGAAGAAACCGCAGAGCGGGCTTCCGATCCCAGAGAGTGGGCGCTAGATCTGGTGGGTGAGGAAGAAGAAAGGGACTCGCCCGTCTCCATTCCCTCCACCAGATCCATCTGTGATCCCCACGAGTGCAGCCGCCACTCTGCCTCAGCGAAAGAAGGGCCAGCACCGCGAGGAACGCTGGTGAAAGCTCCCTCCTCAAAGAGAGCCTTCCGGGAGAGAAGCGTACGCAGCGGCAGACGCTTCCTCGAAAGCTGACTCTGCGTGCTTCGCTCCCAAGCAGACAATGCACAGACTGTGTGTATCCCCACCCGTAATGTAGCGCGGGTAGGGAGGAACACACAGCCTGAAAGGCTGTCTGCTCAAGTGTTTTGGCTTATCACTCAACTTTGGCATGGTTTATAGTGAGGGACAGACAACACTAAATAAGACTCACAAACGAATAGAGACTGACACACACACAGAGCGCTTGCTGAATGACAGAAAGCTGCCTCTGTATCCACCGCTTTTAAGCTGTGATGTCTCGCCCATCCATTGGACTGATTACACACGTGATTCAGAGCGTGGTCACGCTGAAAGCATTCCCATAGCGTTTTGACGCAGCTCGAGTTCCTGAAGGGGAACTAAACTTTCATGATGGCATTCTTTTTCCCTTCTTTTCTTTTCTGCTCTTTTTTTCTCTCGCTTCTTCCCATGGAGATCTTGCAGGTGGGATCACTTAATATTAATGGGATGAGGGATGAGAGATGGGAGGAAAAATGGGGTACTTTCAGAAATTATAAGTTTGAAGGATTTGAGTGTTACATTCTTACAAGAGACCCACAGTACTTATAGTAATGAAGTTGATTGGGATTTATGGTTATTTATGGTTAATCTTTCTGACCCAACATTAGGAGCATAAACATTCACAAAAAAAAATTTAAAATAACTGATTTCAGCATTAACTATTAAAAGCCTTCCTGGCTAACTTCATGTATTAATTCAATTTTAACTTTGATATTAGGGGAGAAAAGATCTGCTACCCCGGCACTTAAATTACTTCCATGACTCAAAACATACTCACCTTTCCACCATACATCTCCTTTCATCCAGGTGGATGCTGCACACTGGTGGTGGTTGAGGAGAGACCTCCCCCCATATGATTGTAAAGCGCTTTGGGTGTACAGCAATACACAATAAAGCGCTATACAAATGCATCATTCATTCATTCATTCATTCATAATGCGAAACTCAAAACAGACACTAGTCATTCTAAGCTTTTGAGATATATGTAAGGTTTTGGATAGTAATGGCTTAAGTGTTACTACATCCTTCTGAAGAAATTACTAATTATTTGGATCAGTATTCTAAAGTGAAGATCACGGTAACCCACTAGTGATGTAAGTGTTACCAAATCTAGCAAAATGAATTACTAACCAGAATCTTACAAGAACCTCAAAAGTTTACAATGATTTCAGTAATTACTAGGTAGTTATCATGATCTTCACTTTAGAATACTGATCCAAAAATTAGTAATTCCTTTAGAAGGATGTAGTACCACCTGAATAATTACTAACCAATACTTTACAAAACCCCCAAAGCACAATATAAGCACTAGAGTGCTTATATTGCATTACTCGTGTGTTCTTCTGTAGTTATTCATTAATGATGCAACAGTATTCTAAAGTGTTACCAGCTAATGCTCATCCCATTCACACACAATGGAAGAAAAACACATGGAGCATGAATGTCTGAAGCTCGACACTAAACCAAAACCAAACTAGATTGAAGTGCTCCGCACACAGAGCAACTCACGTACATGGAGGAGCGCACAACCCGAGTGAACGAAACCGAACAATCACACAAAGACAAGACAATAGGAATGTCAGAACTCTGTCACCAAGCCAAGAATAAAACCTGACTGAAGTATTTAGAAATGGGATATGCGTTAAAATGAAATGTAGACTGTGTAGACTTGTTCAAAATTCAAGCTGTTCAAATTAATAAGAAAATCCTATAAGCATACAGAATGTTAATATGTTGTTTAAAGAAACTTATGTATATAAATTATATTTTTGACATATATGGCCTTAACATGCAGTATCATATAAAAGTTTGTCATATAAATATTTTTAATCCAAACTTCCCACAGTAGTGCACTGAAAACTATTTATAATAGTTTATAATAATTTATAATAGTTAATCTCTACATATTCTCTCCAGCACTCTAACCTTAACCAATAGAGAAGTATTTCCATTGGCTGCAGTCTGCAGGTATTATGGCCAGTCACAAAAGGCAACTTTTTGCAGCTAACCAGACACAAATATGGCCCCCTCCCCCCATTTCCAGCCCTGTGCACACACAGCACTACAGAAAAACAGACAGAGTTGTGTTTAAACATAAGATTACATACACCTTGCAGAATCTGAAAATTTAAATATTTTAAACTACATAAGAGGGATCATGAAAACTGCATGTTTTTTTCATGCCTCAACTAAGCTACTTCACTTAACTCTTTCCCCACCATTGACGAGTTATCTCGTCTTTTAGAATAAAGCGCTTCCCCGCCAAAGACAAGTTTTTATGGCTTTTCGTGTTTTCACTGTTATACACTCGGGGGTGCTATTACACATCTTCTGAACAAGTACAAAACCTCCTGAACAAAAAACACATGTGAACAGGACGGAGAAACGAGTGATCTCTTATGTAAACAGATGCATATGAAAAATAATGCCATCATCAGCAATAGACAGCATATAAATGAAAACTGCATAATGTTACGGAGTGAATGTTGTTCCAGGAAGTGGTATATGTCTGTGCACGCTTTGGAGGGGTTGATGGAAGCGATTTACTGGATTTATGCTTTGATAATCGCACTGAATATTATCCAGATGTAGTTTTTGATAAAAATGTGATTTTCTCACCTTTTTGCTCAAAATTATGCATTTTTATGAAACCCACACTGTAAACCCGAACAGTACTACTGACATTAAAAATTTGAGTACAATACAATTAAAATATGTGAAATAGTTAATGCTACTTTAAACAATAACATTTTCTGAACGAGCAGTTTACTTTTATTTTTGTGGGGCTCATTATTTTTGAGTAAACATCACTACTTCACTGAATATTTTTAAGTATACTGACTGCGCGGCGTAAATTACGTCATCTACGTCACGTCGTTGTGACGTTACTCTGATAGACGTTGGAGGAATCCATTCAACATGGCGGACACTCGAGAGCGGCAGAATTCAACGCATGGAATAACTTGTAAGTAATCTAAACGTGTCAAAGTTTTCTAAGTTGTTTTTTGTTATGTTTTTTGTATGTTATGTTGTTATGTTAGAAAATGTTGAATCTTGGGGATGCGCTGTTTTTATGAAGCATCGTGAAGCACAGCAGTCGCCTAGTGCTAGCGCGCTTTTTTTGAATGCTATTTTAGCGTCACTGCTTCGTGTTATATTAACGTCAAGCAAGCAGGGCAATAATGTTAAAGTTAGCTGGGAACTCTTTTCAGTTAACGTTAACTGCATTTTTACGCTTTGAAAGTGTGTTGCTGTTGTTTATGGTAAACGCCCTGATATGGTAAATGTGCTTTTTTTCCCCCTGCATGCACGTGAATGGCTAGCAGTAAGTTAATGTCAATGATTAACGCTAACGTTACACCGACGGGAAGTTAACAAGACATTAGATTCAGTTAAATAATAAAATCTGACTGACTGAAAATACTTTTTTGTGGGGCTCATTATTTTTGAGTAAACATCACTACTTCACTGAATATTTTTAAGTATACTGACTGCGCGGCGTAAATTACGTCATCTACGTCACGTTGTTGTGACATTGCTCTGATAGACGTTGGAGGAATCCATTCAACATGGCGGACACTCGAGAGCGGCAGGATTCAACGCATGGAATAACTTGTAAGTAATCTAAACGTGTCAAAGTTTTCTAAGTTGTTTTTTGTATGGTATGTTGTTATGTTAGAAAATGTTGAATCTTTGGGATGCGCTGTTTTTATGAAGCATCGTGAAGCGCGGCAGTCGCCTAGTGCTAGCGCGCTTTTTTTGAATGCTATTTTAGCGTCACTGCTTCGTGTTATATTAACGTCAAGCAAGCAGGGCAATAATGTTAAAGTTAGCTGGGAACTCTTTTCAGTTAACGTTAACTGCATTTTTACGCTTTGAAAGTGTGTTGCTGTTGTTTATGGTAAACGCCCTGATATGGTAAATGTGCTTTTTTTCCCCCTGCATGCACGTGAATGGCTAGCAGTAAGTTAATGTCAATGATTAACGCTAACGTTACACCGACGGGAAGTTAACAAGACATTCGATTCAGTTAAATATTAAAATCTGACTGACTGAAAATACTATAATATACTAATACTGTAATACTGATGTACAAATACTGGAAATATAATAAATGAATATTTTCTTCACTTGCAGTGTGAACTGGTTGCTTGCTGAGATTGATGCTTGCTGAACAAAGCCTCAACAAACAGCCTCAACAATCGAGGTAATGTTAACTTAAATGGAGCGGAAATGCAAATTGTGTCCTGTCTCCTCAGACACCAGGGCAGAGTTATTTAGTCACTAACCTTCACAGCACAGCAATTATTCACGGATTAGCCCTTTGCCTTGTTTATATGACACTTGTATTTTAACATTTCAGTCATTTAATGCACTGAAAATTCATTTATCACGAAGTCACAAAGCCACACATAGAACTGGTGCAAGTGAAGGAGCACAAGCAGAACATGCAGTTTTTTTCTTGTCGCTTGTGTGACTTTAAACAGCCTTTCTCAGAGGCAACAATGTTCACTCCAGGTAAGTTAAAGATTAACTTGGTCCAAATAAGGTTCTGCTATGGACTGCTGTGTAAAGCTGTTTCAGCAGTAACTACAGCAGTCTCTTTCGTCATTTTATTCAAAATAAAATAAAGTTGGCTTACTTGGCCTAATTTTCACTTGTTTTTGAAGGATTTCCATGATGCCAACATGAAGCGCACTTTAGCCCTTCGTGCAATCCCAGTATACTTGCGTGAGTAGGACCCACAGGTCTTTAAGACGTGGAATGTAAGTATTCAGTTCATACACATATCTGCTAGTATCAGGCTGCTAAAATCCAAGATTGTTCCTCTTTGTTAATTGTTTATTATTATTATTATTGGTATAAACTCTAGCAGTGCTCTAGTAATTATGTAATAGACTCCAGCTGCCACTTACCTATACAGTACCAATGAAAAGTTTGAAAACCTTACAATTAATGTTTTTTTGAAAATGTATTAATGTTTTTGAAAAAAAAAAGTATCTTAGGCTCAACAAGGCTGCATTTAAATAACCAAAAATAAAGTAAAAAAAAATATTTTAATTTATTTTATAATGTAATTTATTCTTGTGATCAAAGCTACATTTTCAGCATCATTACTCCAGTCTTTGGTGTCACATGGTCCTTCAGAAATCAGTCTACTTAAAAGGATAGTTCACCTAAAATAAACATTTTCATCATTTATTCACCCTCAAGTTGTCATAAACCTGTACGAGTTTCTTGTGTGACACACACACACACACAAAGATATTTTGAAGAATGTTGTTAACCAAACAATTTTGGTTCCCCATAGATCCCATATTATGAAAAAAAATAATACTATTGAAGAAGTCAATGGGGACCCATAAAATGTTACCAACATTCTTCAAAATATATTTTGTGTTCAGCAGAACAAAGAAACTCATACAGATTTAGAACAGTGTAGAACAGAAGTGTGAGATTTTTGGTGAACTATCCCTGTAAGAAAGATGTTTTAATATTGTCAATGTTGAAAAAGGGCTAGGGTTAATGTTGATAAAATTGAGATGTGCCTTTATGATAATAAATTATAGTATTTCTGGATGTTTTTGTAAGTCTTCAATGGGATAGACTTGATGTCTTTTTTTTATGTCTTTTATATATGACCTATACCTTTTTTTGTTATAATTTATTATATTGTTTTATTTTCTTTTCAATGTCACTTTCAGTTTGATGCAGTTTTTTGTGTTTGTGTGTGTTATAGAATTTCTATGAAATTAAGTATTTTTGCATCAAAATAATTGAGTCTGGATAAATTAAAAACATTACTTAGGGTAAACAGTACTTTTAAGTATAGTGTACTCAAATATTAAATAAAATTAAAGAGAAACATTTAAGTTTGGATTAATTGTAATTTATAAATATTGTTTACTTAAAAATTTTGAGTTGGTTCACTTAAAATTTATTAGGTAATCAGTGTCCACAAAAATTTTGAGTATTCTGAACTTATCGGGTTTACAGTGTAACTATATTCAAGTGTTGATAAAAAAAAAAATGCTTTAAGCTAGAATAAAACAGATTTTTTTGTTTAAAGGTAGAGTCTCTGATATTTATTTTGGTGTATTGCATATTCAAATATTCATACAGAAAAATATACTGGAGGTCATCAAATTTTAGTGAAAATCATCAAAATCGCTGGCGGTGGCTGGCAACTTTTTTTAAAAATGCTGGCGGGGAAAGAGTTAACAGATGTTTTCATGTAGTCCACATGACAAAATCACTGAATTTTAAAAAATGTCCCTAGTTTGACCTGAGCACTTAAACTGCTCCTTATTCTTCAGAAAAATCCTGCAGGTCGTGCATCTCTGGTTTTACGGCATCCTCTGCATATTTCTTAAAAACCATCACACATCAAATAGACATGTATGTGTGTTGGAGCCATTATTTATTTGTTATTTAGGTTATAAGAGTACTAAAATATATTTTGGTATATAAGGTTTTTTTTTTTGTAGATACTTTTATTTTGATAGACCGTGAGAAGGCAGTGAAGTTAAAGATGGCCGCCTCACCTTTTTGTCAGAGAACAAAGAACAAAGAAGCACCTTACCAACCTACTAGGCATATAAGTTCTTTAAGGCTATTTGCTTTTCTATTTTATTTGATTAATTTGATCTTGAGTTTGTATCCTTTCAACCCTGCTCTAACCTTTGTATGGACTACTGGAATCCATTTAGGAATATTGTTTGTTTGATCCATCCATCCTGCCCTGCCTGCCTGCTACCTGCCTACCTTGCTCACGTCTTTCCATCCTGCTCATCTCATCCTTAAAAGGTACAACTTAAGTTTATTTAGATAGTAATTTAAAGAGTGTCGGCGAAGTATGTTGGGAGCTGCTTAAAATTTGCCATTACAATGTGCTATTTGGGAATGGAGATTTGTCAAACATACACCACAACAATGCTTTTTGATAAAGAAAAAGAATGGCAATGAAAACACCAAGACTTTAAAAGCAGTATGCTGCTTTATTATAAGCAAAATCCAAATGATATATGCTATAAAGTAAAATATGTGGAAAAAAATCTTAAATTTACATCCCAGATGCACGAGTACAGAATGCAGAGCTTTTTATGACTTGTGAATCAAACACTTTAGTAGACTTTGGATACACTATGACAACATCTATAACCACATGTACAATAATATATGCTAAGCACCCATTTTTTTTCCACAGTAAAAATTTCCCAAAACCATATTGAAAGATTTGCAATTGGGTTGAGATTTTAAGAAGAAATTTCATGAGATTAAAAATAGGATTCTGTCAGTTTCTTTTAATAATAAACACCAAGTTTCAATAATATCATAAAGAATAGTGTTGTAATTTGTGGTTACATTGACTAGAACTGAAAATTTTCCTATCTATTTTAAACAGTTTTAGTCTAATTTTAAGCAATGCATGCAGATATCTAAATAATCACTTGAGAAGTTATAATTAAGATATTTAACTGAAGCACTTGGTGATACTTGTAGTTAAACCATCCTGTTATGTTTTCATGATTGTGCAGGTGGCAGCGGGACTTCAGTTGGAGGGTTTGGTTTATTAGAAATCTTCAAATCACGGCAGAACAACACTGGTTCTTGACCGAGACTCAGTCTGTACTGCCACAGATATAAAGACTCATTTGGCTTCAGCTCAAGTGTGAGTTGTTCTTCCACTTCAGTTGCTTCGTTCCAGCTTTCGGTTTCAGTGCTGACGTGTGAACCTCCATATTCTGCAGAAAAGGAGAACTGACACTTCGCAATTAACGTTGAAAGGTCTCCAGATTCAATCGAGGATGACATGGCTACCTTCCAGTTGTGTGTGATTTGGGACATCTTCTCCTTATTATATCCAACCTTTTTATTGATTCTCTTTTGCCATGTCACTGGTGTCGTGCTGTCATTAGTTATAGTTTTAATGTTCTCCCAAATGCCAAATGCTGGGCCTTTAGTTACTGACAACCCACCGGGAAGGAAGTTAAGAACATCGGGATGAACAGAATAGACACCAAAGCACTGCTCTTTGCTGATGTCATTACTGCCGCAGAACTCAACTCCCCAATCTGAGACTGGCTTGAGGAAGAAGCAACGGTTTGGCATGCCCCAATAATAGAGACCATTGCTGCAGTTGGGATGCAGCTTGTGTTCTTCCCCTTTTGTGTCTTGATGCAAGTCTGTTGTTATTCGATAAGTGCCCTTTTCTTGGAAGATGATGTAATAACAAGAGCCAAAGGTTGAAAAATAGTGGTCTCCACCCTGGCAGTTGGGATGAAGGCTGTAAACTTTAGCATCGCTGTCTCTTGTCAGGTTGTTGACTCTGCGGAATGATTTGCCCTTGATGATGAAAAAGGAGCCGTCTCCACTACCAAGGTAATGGTCTCCATTTTGGCAGGCAGGATGCAGACTGAAAATAGAGATGTCTAAACCTTCTTTTACATCAATTGTCTGCATATAGCAGCCGAGATCAGAACGAATTATATAATGGTATTTGCCCTCTGCACAGAAGTCAGTGCCTTTTGCTTTGCTCTTGGGAATAATGCCTTTCATCATGTCTGAACCTGCAACACAGAATAAGACAAGCATTCAGTCTCCACACAAAAGGAATGCTGTTATTTTAGTCCTTCAATAGATCAAGCCAAAACAGCTTTATATGAGGGAGGAAAAATAAAAGCTAACTGATTATATAAACCTGAGATTTATTTCAATGCATTTAATCATCTAGCGGAAAAGACTACGTTTAAGAAAGACTTTTAAAGAAAACTAACTGTGATGTTTGGTATTTGTTTGATTTGGTCTTTGAGTTTGTTTTTCAGTGTATCCACATCTGTTTCCTGAGTTTGCATTTGTTTCCTCGGTTACTCATTGTTTGATGACGACATGCACCTGTTTCTCTTTTCCATTCATTAGTCTGCCTTTGTATATATAGCCCTGTGTTTGTTCCGTTTATAGTCTGATCTCATCATTACAAAGTGGTTGTTCTGTTTGCTGTGGTTTTTGTATTTGATATTCTGAAAAGCGTTATTTTGAATTTGCTTTCATTAAAGTATACTTCTTGTGTATAGGTCCAGCCTTCATTTTCATTCTCTGCATCAACCAGCCAATACACTAATGATAACCAATTAATTTTATAGAGGTCAATAAAATATATATGATAAGATATATGTTTTGTTCTGAATTTGATTCTAGCCTGTAGCCAGTTGTGGAGATATGAGGAAAATACATCAGTGTTTATGATACCACCACCAAGGTTTAAATGGGAGTGTGTTTGAGCACACCTGAGTAGTGGGAGGAATTTAGGACAACCCTGCCAAATTTGGTGTTTCTAGGACTTACCACTTTTTCATTTAAAGCAGATAAGATAGGAATAACTAAAAGACAACCATAAACTAATATTAGGTGAACATTCTGTGTTTGCCGAGTCTGTCAGCCATTTTGAGTTGATAGATTCACTTGTCAGATTCACATTCAATTTTGCATATATCATCTAGAGACACACAAGACAAAAAAGTTAGCAAAAAAACAAACAAACAAAGCGAGTGGGCGGGGTGATATGTGTGTGATATGTGTGTGATCATGTGATTGAAGAGGATGCACAAGATATTTTTTACTTCAGCTGGCTTTACAATCAGCCTTCACATTTTAAATAATTCAGATTATGTAAATTAAAATGTTCAATGAATAGGAAAGCCTATTTTCAGACGTACTGTAACCTACCTCATCAGACAATGGTTTATCAGGAAAATTGTACTGGGACCCTGCCACTGACTAATTGCTTCTCCTGAATTTGGAGACCGGTCAGGCAGGTTAAATGTCCTTACGGTCACTGTACATGCCTTTGTAATTAGCAGACCAAAAGCCTATAGCACTATAGAACAACCTTTTGCGAATGACTCACCACTTAAGCACTGTCACCACATAGATGTGACGTACAACACAAATAACAGATAGCTTTTTATATTCTGATTACAAATAAAGGCAATCATATCTTAAATAGCTTTTTAAGGAACTTTCTAAAGTGATGTCAATGATCAATATGAGCAATATAATCAGTCTGATTGGAGTCTGCTAAATGGTAAAATGAAGCTTAATGACTGATTGTAAAGCAAACCCTTCTAAGGAACTTTATAGAAACTTTCTGACATGTTTCACAAACATATGAGCAAGGTTTTTTGTCCAGTATTCTATTAACAAGGCAATTAGTCAAAGCTACTATCTCTTTAGCTGTCTTTTTTATTCTTCTTGTGACCCAAATATTTCACTTACAGTCTTCAATTTTTAATCTATTTGATTAATTACTAGTTAGCATATTTAATAAGTCAGTCCCACTTCATATTAGGTGGCCTTGTACTTACATCAAAAAATAAGTACAATGTACTTATTGTGTTCATATTGTATTGAAAAACACTTTTGCTATTATTGAGGTGGATGCAGGTAAGGTTAGCGATAGGTTTGGTGGTATGAGTAGGTTTAAGGGTGGGTTAAGGTGTAAGGGATGGGTCAACAGTGTAATTATATATGTAATTACAGAATTTAATTACAGATGTAGTTACACTACTGTATTTTTTGTGCATTTTATCAAATTATTAATTTAAATGTAAGTACATAGAAGTTAAAGCCACCTAATATAAAGTGGGACCAATAAGTATGTAATACAAAATAATTTTGACTACAGAATACAGGTGTTTAAATGAACTATGATCCCACAACTGCTCGGTATTAGAAACATACTTACTTGGATGACTGTAGACTGAGACAGATGAGCAGCTTCTCCTTGATCAAGTCTGAGAGATACTTGTCTGACAGATTTCTGTCTTATATAAAGCAGAGGGATGGAAAAACACACCCAAAAGCCTCAAGGCAGACCAATCAGCAACAGGAGTTACCAACAGTCAGTGTAACACTACACTGTTGAATAAAGGTATTTGGCCCTGTTCCAGTTTTCTCTATTTGCGCAGTTTTCTGTAGTATATGCAAAGTTCCTACTACAGATTTTTAGGAGTGAAATGCAAGCACTTTTCCAGCACTTTTCAGCAGTGGTCACCAGTGCATTTCAAGGGGAAAAAAAAACAATTATAAATGTACTTAATAAAAATCATAATAAAATAATAATAAAATTAGCTATTGGTCACATGTTGCAAAGTGCAATACGAATATCAAACCATGGCAAATATAAGTTTGTTTCCATTTGCTCCGACAGCAAAACAAAAACCCATTATTTCATTACATGACTTTCCAAAAGAGGAAAAAAACAAAGATAGGGTGGATTTTTTTATTTCACTCTACAAGGATAGTTTATATAAGGTAGGTACATAGCAAAGGTAACATCATGTCACATTACATAATTTTCCTCTACAATGATTTGTTCCCTTATGTGGCAAATCAATAAGCCCTTCTCCTTAGTTACTGATTATCTCAGCCTATTCCTTCAATAATGTATTATTATTAGTCATTAGTACATCACTAAATAAGGCTAGAACATCTTTGTTCCCTAGCACGTACTCAAAAGTTAGGACTGCAAGAAAAGAAGTGTTAGACATTATTTTGTGATCAACTGATTTTATGATTTATTATGATTAAATGTAAAATTAATTTCACAATGGCTTACTTGTTTAACTTGTTGAACAGGATTTGTTTTCAGGAATGACACAAGTCTTTTCACGTCTCCGAGTTTAGAGCAGTGTGCTCAATAATGTGTCTTTGACCTTCACAGTGTATATTTTGATTATACTGTGTTGTAAATAAAATAGAAAAAACCAAACCCCCCATGCTTTTTATATTTATAGCATATTTATCTCTTTGTGTTTTTTATAAACAATCCATGAAAACCACGAAATCTAGTGCCCCTGAAGTATATATTAATATTTGTGAATTTTTATATTTATTATAAATGTATATTTATGTGCTTTTATTAATAAAAAGCACATTACAAATGCCCACAGAGTGTGGTTCTATTGAGAGCCCACCAGAGGTCAGGAGAAGAAAGGGTTCAGAGAGAGAGGCTCGGGCTGGGTTAGGAAAGAAAAGTATTTCCCAGGCTCGGACCCGAGGGTCCCAAACTGGGTTGTGCAACTGTCCATCTCACCGCTGATCTCCCCCAAATCCCACAAAGACCAAGGCAGGCCACAGTCATTTTATTATTAAGGGCTAAACATGGGGCTGTTGAGGCCAGGGCTGTTAAGTTTAGGTTTGGTTAAGGTTAGGTTTGTCAAGGATAGGGTTAGGGTTAGGTTTAGGGTTAGCTTAGGGTTAGTTTATGGATTATAGAAACCAAAGGTCAGACAAAGTCCAAACTCGGTTACGCACGGTCCTACATTTCCACTGACCGCTTCAAGTCCTATTTCAATCCAGTCCTTCCTCCAAACACCTCTTCACTGTCTTTTCATTAGGATAAGAGATGACAACCACAATCATACATCAGAGAATCATACATCTGTATTAGAGAGAGCATCTCTTGAGTTTTGTTTGATTGTGTTTGTGCTCGACTGTGTCACTTTTTTATCACGCACACGGTTGCACCTCCGTATATAAAATGAGAATAATTATTGTTTATTTTAATAATGTATCATTGTATTTTTATCAAGGAGTATGTGATTTTTTTCCCAGTGCGGCCTAGGTGATTTTGTGCTACAAACATGTACGTCTTTGTGTACAGTATATAAGTAAGTTTGATGACGATGATTTAAATGTGAATGATTTATCATTGTATTTTAATCCAGGGGTACGTGACGTAGGTCTGTGTCGTTCAGGTGTGTGTGTGAGGGGTAAGTTTAGTTGAGGTGTTGTCTCCGGATTACAAACGGTTAAGTGTTTGGAAATGAGATGAAAACATTAAAGAGGTTCTTTGCATAATTTGTGGGTCTGGCCGCTTGTGTATTGTATCTGTGCTGCCCTGTAAAGTTTAAATTCACGTGTGCCCTTGCGTGCATGCCTTGTGTGTGTGTGTGTCTGTCTGTGTGTGTGTGTGTGTGTGTGTGTGTGTGTGTGTGTTTGTTGGCGAGTGCTCGTTTCAAAGGCCCGAGCACAGAATCGCAACACAGTGATGGGGTTCTCCACAAGAGGGCGTTGTTCTGAGGGTTAGTTTTTGGGGCTAGGCAGGGATAAGAGATGACAACCACAATCATACATCAGAGAATCATACATCTGTATTAGAGAGAGCATCTCTTGAGTTTTGTTTGATTGTGTTTGTGCTCGACTGTGTCACTTTTTTATCACGCACACGGTTGCACCTTCGTATATAAAATGAGAATAATTATTTTTTATTTTAATAATGTATCATTGTATTTTTATCAAGGAGTATGTGATTTTTTTCCTAGTGCGGCCTAGGTGATTGTGTGCTACAAACACGTACGTCTTTGTGTACAGTATATATGTAAGTATAATGATGATGATTTAAATGTGAATGATTTATCATTGTATTTTAATCTAGGGGGACCACTAGAGGGAGCCTGAGTATCACTAGTGGTACTCGTACCACACTATGAGAACCATTGCCTTAAGGGCTAGTTTTCACTGTGTTGGCGATGTTTTGAATTATTGATTTTTCTTAAGGGGTTAAAAAAAAGTAGGTTTCTGTGTTGTACAGGTAGAAAAGCCTATTTAAAATTATATGGCGTATCCCACTAAGGGCTAGGTTGAGTGTGGTTGTAATTGACCCTTAAATTTAAAGTTATTAGTGGATGAAACAGGTAGATTTAGAAATTATTTCGGTATCGCATTAAGGGCAAGGTTGAGAATAATTATTGTTTATTTTAGGGTTAGGTTAGGGTTAGGGTTAGGGTTAGGTTAGGGTTAG
>NW_015546040.1:1304192-1305047 GCF_001515605.1 Sinocyclocheilus anshuiensis | reverse complement strand
TCACACACACACACACACACACACACACACACACTCACTCACTCCATCACACGCTCGCTCGCTCGCTCTCTCTCACACACACACACAGCCATTATTTCTCACATCAGTCATGTATTTGTTGGCATCTGTTTGACAAAGTCAGAAATGATTATAGGAAATGAGTCTGGCTGTTTGCTGATGTTCGATTCAGTGTGCATTAATCCACATGAACAGACAGTGCAGATGGATTTGAGGGATTGTGGGTAATGTGATCCAGCAGTATCATCTCTGGTGTTGCTCTCATGCAGGATATCGTGCCAATCTTTTACCACCTGGTTCCTGCTCCCAACAAAACCAAGAATGGAAAAGGAGAAAAGGAGAAGGAAGCGGAGAAGGAGAAGGACGTGAAGGATGAGTTCACCGAAGCGCTGCGAGACCTAAAGATCCAGTGGATGACCAAGTCAGTCGCACTCATGAACTGTGTTTTGATTAGGCTTTTTGCGATAGTCTGTGTTAACCCATTTAATCCCACCGCTCACAATAGTGACCGAAAAGAAGGTTTTCATGTATAAAGCTCTAAAAATGTTACTGACTGGTGTTTTAGTGCATTTTCTGCAAATATGGAAAAAATAAAGGGTCTCCATTAAATATGTGCAGTGTCACATGGTTAGTGCAAATTGCCACATGACCAGAGCAGCCTAGTTTTGATCAGTGCATCGCTCTGTCCTCAGGCTGGAGAGCAGCTCGCTGTTCGAGGAGCTAAAGGAGGCGTTCCCCACACACCTGCCTCTTCATGTGCAGAGACTGCATCAGCTGGACTCAGAGAAGGTGCGCTCACACATCGGCTCGTTCTGTCCTCGCTCACACAGACCGCAT
>NW_015546040.1:1287638-1304118 GCF_001515605.1 Sinocyclocheilus anshuiensis | reverse complement strand
ACGCTCTTCTGTGTCCTCAGGAGCGCTCGAAGCGCCTGCCAGAGATCGCAGCTGCAGCCGATGCGGTGGTGTCTCACATCGACCAGACCGCTCTCGCCGTCTACTTCACCCTGAAGACGGATCCGCGGCCCGACGCCGCCTCCATCAAGAGGTACTGAGCATCAGCCGTCTCTTACAGTTAGAAAAATAACTTCTACCAGATTTTATTTGGGCTGCACTAATTATTTTGTCATGTATTGTGATTGCAATTTGAACATATTTACTTATTGTTATGATAATTGAAACCGTTTTAAAAATTAAGACGATAGATAACCATTTTACTGGAAATTAAATATATTCTTATTATTAATAATAATAATAACAGTAGTAATAAATGGTATTATTGTTATTATTAATGTAATAATTTAAACAATGTTTTAATAATTAAGACAATTTATAAGCAATGGCTTACCGTTGTACTGGTAATTAAAAATATTCTTAATAATAATAATAAACTTTTTATTATTAATAATATTAATAATAATAATTATTATTATTATATTGTAATTTAAACAATGTTTTAAAAATTAAGATTTATTAGCAGATTGTACCATTGTGCTGGTACGTAGAAAATACCTCTACTACTAATAATAATTTAAACCGTTTTAAAAATTAACATTGCAATATATTACTGTTGTACTGTTAACTAAAAAAATAATAGTAATCATTTAAACAATCTTGTATATAGCCGATATAAAATAATATATCAATATATTACCTTTGTACTTTTGAATAAAAAACTGAGTATTTACTACTACTATTATTATTTTTATAATTATTATTATTATTATGTAGTGTTAACTAAAAATGTGTAGTGTTAAGTAAAATATGTATATTTTATCATCATTTATAATGATAATTAAAGTTTTATTTTACACAACAATAGTAAAATTTCACTACTGATATTCGTCTTAAATTCTTCCCTTGAAATCATCAAGCTTTTGAAAACTGCAGGGAAACATAAACCTTCTGTTTAGTTGACAAAGGAATTATTTCTCAACATCATGATCATTACTACCGGTCAAAAGTTTGGGATCAGAACGATTTTAATGTTTTTTACAGGAGTCTCTTCTGCTCAAGGCTGCATTTATTTGATCAAAAATACAGGAAAAAATGTAATATTGTGAAATATTATTATGATATAAAATAACATTTTTCTATTTTAATATACATTAAAATGTAATTTATTTCTGATCTTCAGAAATCATTCTAATATGCTGATTTATTATAAGCGCTGGAAACTGTTGCTGCTTCATATTGTTTTGGAACCTGTGATACTTTTTTCAGGATTCTTTGATGAATATAAAGTTAAAAAGAAGAGCATTTATTTAAAATAGAAATCTTTTCTAACAATATACACTACCGTTCAACAGTTTGGGGTCAGTACATTTTTATTCTTTCTTTTTTTGTAAGAAATTAAAACTTTTATTCCGCAAGGATGTGTTAAATTCATAAGAAGTGATAGCAAAGATTTATATTTTGAATAAATGCTGTTCTTTTTAACTGTTTATTCATCAAAGAATCCTGTAAAAATAATGCAGTTTCCAAAAAAAATATTTGGTAGCCAACATTGATAATTCTAATAATAAATCAGCATATTAGAATGATTTCTGAAGGATCATGTGACGCTTTATACTGGAGTAATGATGATGGAAATTCAGCTTTGCATCACAGAAATAAATTATATTTTAAAGGATATTAAAATAGAAACCATTATTTTATATTGTAATAACATTTTGTTTTTTTCTGTATTTTTGATCAAATAAACACAGCCTTGATGAGCATAAGAGACTTCTTTTAAAAACATTACAAGTCTTACTGATCCCAAACGTTTGAGCGGTAGTGTACATGCTTCAGGATCATTGGTGTCGAGCGTGTCTGGTGTTGTTGCAGTGACATGGAGAAGCAGAAGGCGTCTCTGCTGGATGCGCTCTGCAGGAAGGGCTGCGCTCTGGCGGATCAGCTGATGCAGACGTCTGCGCAGGAGGACTCCAGCGCAGCTGAAGTGGGCAGCTCTGAGGACGACCCGCAGGCCAAAGCGCTGACAGACACCTTCTGGGAGCTGCAGAAGTGGACAGAGCTCACCGACTCTAAGGTACGGACGTCCAGTGTTTACAAGTGTGCTAGTTATTTCATTACTGTAATATTCATGCATGCAAACTCACTTTTTTGAGATCAAAATAGTCCAGTGAGAAAGTAGGGGAGGGGGGGCTCGGTTGCATAAATAAAGAACTAGGGCTCGGTTGCATAAACTGTTTAGACTAGTCTTAAAACGTTAGTCATCTAATGTTTTTTCTTCATGACTGCTCATACCTTTTTTAATACCGTTATGAAAAGGTAGGTTGGTCTTATTTGTATTGGAAGAGTAAGACTGATCTTGGCAGCTGCTAGTTGGTCAAACTAGTTTTTAAGACACAAGTCTTAACATGATGGCTTCAATATGTTTTGTATAGTATTTTCTTTAATCTTTACTTTGAAGACTGTGTCTAAAAAGGGTGATATTTGATGTATTTGAGGTCTGAGATGTGGGAATGCTGAAGAGAGAAGGCAAACATTTTGCATTTTAAGTCAGCATTAGCTAATATTATTGTCTTAAATAGCCTGCATCGCACTTCATCGTTTATAACATGAGGTTTTGACCAAATATAGTCAATCGTGATTTTTGTAAAATGTTGCAACAAGATGTAATTTAATTTTTTGACATAAGGTAATTTAAAAAATATTTATAAAAAAAAAATACCTTAAAGTAACTACAAATTCTCTGAATATTTTATTTGACATGAGGATATCGTCTTTGCAGGTTCTAGCATTTTCCTACAAACACGCGCTGGCAAATAAAATGTACGCGAGAGCCTTGAAGTTCGCGACTAAGATCGTCGAGGACAAACCCAGCAAAGAGAACTGGAAGAACTGCATACAGGTAAGAGTTTCTGAAAGATGTCAGCAAAGCTGCATTTATTTAATCAAAGATGCAGTAAAATTGTGAAATATTATTACAATTTAAAACAGCTGTTTTCTGTGTGAATATGTGTTAAACTGTCATTTATTTCTGCGATCAAAGCTGTATTTTCAGCATCATTACTCCAGTCTTCAGTGTCACATGATCTTCAGAAATCATTTTTCATTATGACAAAAGAAATGCATGCTATGAGACAGAAAGGCGAAATTAAGATACAAAGTCAGGAGATATATGAGAAGAGATAAAATTATGAGATACTAAATCTTAATTACAAGAAAAAGTCAATTATGAGATAAGTCAGTTATGAGTCGAAATGTTGAGATACCGTGTCATAATTACAAGAAAATGTACAAGAAAAGTTAAGAGAATATTTGATAGAAAGATTAAAAAAGGCATCCATTTGAAATAGAAGTCTTTTGTAACATATACATTTCTTACTGTCATTTTTGATCAATTTAAAGCATCCTTGATGAATAAAACTATATTTCTTTCAAAACAAACAAAAAAATCTTACTTATCACAAACTGAATTTGCATAAAGCTCCTCAGTTTTCCACATACTCTGTTATTTGAAAAATCCCACACACTCTCATGTTTTGTATTTTTATTTAATATTTTGGCTGATGCTGTGTCACGGTGCTCTGATCTCCATCTAACGCTTTTCTGTGTAACTAAACACTTTCTGCATAATTTCACTGATTTCCCTCATAATCAGTGCGGTAAATGTGGATGAAGTTCTGTTCTCCTGTAAAACGTGACCCTGGAGCACAAAACCAGTCTTAAGGGTCCATTTTTTGAAATTGAGATTTATGCATCATCTGAATAAAGCTGAATAAATAAGCTTTCCATTGATGTATGGTTTGTTAGGATCAGACAATATTTGAAAATCTGGAATCTGAGGGTGCAAAAAAATCTAAATATTGAGAAAATCATCTTTAAAGTTGTCCAAATGAAGTTCTTAGCAATGCATATTACTAATCTAAAAACTAAATTACGTTTTTATATATTTACGGTAGGAAATGTACAAAATATCTTCATGGAACATGATCTTTACTTAATATCCTAATGATTTTTGGCATAAAAGAAAAATGTATAATTTTGACCCATACAATGTATTGTTGGCTATTGCTACAAATATACCCCAGCGACTTAACACTGCTTTTGTGCTGCAGGGTCACTAATAAGATGATTTGTTGTGTTGTGCGTCTCTGCAGCTGATGCGCTCTCTAGGCTGGATGCACCTCGTCTTGTACTCTGAGAACTGGCTGCCCATCATGTTCCCGTCTGACTACACGTCCTTCTAAAATCGTTCATTTTTAACCGAGGACACGACACTTTTAATGCCTTCAGGAAGCAAACACTTCATATCACACGGTCCTTCATGGATCCCACAATGCCTTTCTGTGCGGATCACAGCAATGAACCCACAGTTCTCATGCTACAGCTTGAATCATATCGCTGTGTTTTACATCATACTCGCGTGACGCTCCAGCCTTTGTCTCCTTTTAAGGGGAACTTGTATAATAACTTGCATTATGTAGTTACTGGGCATTTGCACAGTGGACATTTTTCCTCTTTTAACAACAATAACAGCGTAAAGGTCAGATGAGCTTCTGAACACAGAAAACGTCAAGGCAATATGATGGACAGCGACTAAAATCAAGGAAAACTAACTTTATTTCTGCATTTTGTTTTTAAATTATTGGGTGAAATATATATATTTTTTTTTTATATGATTGACCCTTGTATAAGTCAAATGCATGCATGTTCTATAAAGACACAAGTGTCATTTCATGTTCATGTTTCATGTTCAAAAGTCTGAGCTTTTGTGTGATTTGAAAGTCCAAGTTTTCTCATGTTCTGAGCCTGGGCTCGAATATTTCCTTCTGAATTTGTCGTTTGTGTGTAAGTGAAGTGGAGATTGTCACGCTTTCTTTTAGCGTTTAAATGTGTGCGCTCATCTTGTGTGTCTCGAGTGATTCTTCAGGGTTTAGACATTGAAAACGGATCATCTCTGCATATCACTTGGTGAACTGCAAATAATGATTTTCTTCCTTAGTATTTTTGTCTTGTTTTCTTGTATAAATATCTACAAATTCTGGATTTAAGATGCATTTACTTGACAAGTAAAATGACTTAAGATATTATGTCTTGTTTTCTGAAAATATTACTCAAATTTTGTTAGTTTTTGCTTAAAACGAGCAAAAATATCAGTCAATGGGGGTAAGAAAAATTATCTTAATTCAAAGGCTAAACAAAATTATTTTTCTTACCCCATCGGCAGATATTTTAACTTGTTTTAAGCAAAAACGAACAAATTTTGGATAACTTTTCAGAAAATAAGACTTAATATCTTATCCAAATTTTGTTAGTTTTCGCTTAAAACAAGTAAAAATATCTGCCGCAGAACCTTCATCAAATACACTGTTCAGCACATTTACCGTGTTAACCAAATAAGCGGCTGTTACTTCTGAAACGTCTCACGAGGAGTAATGGATATAAAATAACACCTACCTACTCTATGCATGAATTAAAATGACTCTAAAATATTGGCATTACCCAGTATTCATTTATACTTTATAAATACAAGATATCCATAAATATATCTGAAGATATTCAAGGGTTTTTGATACAGAATTCTGTGATATTTCCTGAAGAAACGCAGAGGTGGACGGGCTTTGATGAATATTTAAGGCCATTTTTGAAGAACCTGTCGTTTGAGCTCCGAGCATCAGCGAACAATGCAAACACACGTGATAGAAAACAAAACTAATAAACAAAAACCTTGTTATAATCTTAATTCAAAGGCTAAACAAGATTATTTTTCTTACCCCATCGGCAGATATTTTTACTTGTTTTAAGCGAAAACTAACAAAATTTGGATAAGATATTAAGTCTTATTTTCTGAAAAGTTATCCAAAATTTGTTCGTTTTTGCTTAAAACAAGTTAAATTCTCTGCCGATGGGGTAAGAAAAATAATCTTGTTTAGCCTTTGAATTAAGATTATAACAAGGTTTTTGTTTATTAGTTTTGTTTTCTATCACGTGTGTTTGCATTGTTCGCTGATGCTCGGAGCTCAAACGACAGGTTCTTCAAAAATGGCCTTAAATATTCATCAAAGCCCGTCCACCTCTGCGTTTCTTCAGGAAATATCACAGAATTCTGTATCAAAACCCTTGAATATCTTCAGATATATTTATGGATATCTTGTATTTATAAAGTATAAATGAATACTGGGTAATGCCAATATTTTAGAGTCATTTTAATTCATGCATAGAGTAGGTAGGTGTTATTTTATATCCATTACTCCTCGTGAGACGTTTCAGAAGTAACAGCCGCTTATTTGGTTAACACGGTAAATGTGCTGAACAGTGTATTTGATGAAGGTTCTGAATAAAACTATCTGGAACTGACAATATTTTGCTCATTTTTTGTGACAATTTAACACATTTTAGTACAAATGTTTAAAAAAAAAATTTTTTTTTTTTTAATAAGTTATAACAGATTGAAGAACAAGTTTGAATATTAATGGCTCTTTCCACCCTCTCTGCCAGAAACTGTATTAGAAACCCCTTCCTAACTAGTTGCTGTATTACCCAAGGTAATATAATGCATGGTTTTAGGTTCTTTTGCATTTCTACTCATCAAAGAGGAGCACAACGGTTTTCAACACTGATGAGAAATGTTTCTTGAGCAAAAAATCAGCATTTTAGATTGATTTCTGAAGGATCAAGTGAGACTGACTGGAAAAATGACTGCTGAAAATTCAGCTTTGCCATCACGGGAATAAATTCAAATAGTAAACAGTTGTGTTCAATTCAATTGAAATAATATTTTATTACTATTTTTGCTTTTTTTTTTTATCAAAGAAATGGAGTCTTGGTGAGCATAAGACACTTTCAAAAATAGTTAACTTATACATTCACAAAGTTAATTTGTGGAAATTAATCACAATCTGTTAAAAGGGTCATTTCATTAAGTATGTAAATGAAGTGCACTGATACAAGAAATACCATAGAGTACATTTTAACACCTGTTAAAACCATTATGTTTTTGAAGACAATAACCACACTGACACCCGCAAATAAGTTTGGTATCACAAGACGAGGCAACAACATAGCTGGACAAATAATTTATTTCTGACATCTGGAAGTCTAAAATGTTTAAAAAAAAAAAGGTATTTTTTTTTTTTTTTTTAGATTCACATTAGATTACGCTTTCTGATATAGTAAACAATATTTGTAAGATAATAGTCTTGTATGGTTATGTGCATAGCACAATAATTAATTTTCATTAAGACATGTATTTCATCTGAAATTAACTTTTGATTTCTTAAGCACAGAGTTCTCCCATTACAGAACTGTTTTCTCAGTATTTTACATTGTTTTTAAATAATTTAAACTCTATTTAAACATCCTAAACTTGTATTGCTCACCATTTTACCCTCCGGATGTGTTTTTTTTTAAAGGTTCAATAATTATGCCTATGTTTTGTTGGAATTTTTGTTTCGTGAATAATTCATTACAGTATTTATTGTATATTTGTGCAAAGGTTTAGTTACAAACTCTATAAATTCTCTATCCTGTTGTAGTCTAGGTTCACAAAACAAAATTTCAATCGGATTCGTTTTCATAAGCGTCTACATCTATAATCAGCATGGCTTTATTTTCAGTGCAGACAATTCGGATTTGTTTTTCAAAACGCATCTTGAGGTTTTAATGTTCGTGCTGTTCTTTCGCAATTGATCAAATCAGAATGAGTTCAATCCAAATCAAACTGAAAGATGACAAAAACAACTTGAATTCTGAATTGACTGGAATGGAATGGATCTCATCTAATATCACATGAAACCACGTAAATGTATAGTCTGAAAAGAAATGTGAAAATTGAAATTAAACCAATCAAAAAACAAGTAAGTAATTGGATTTGAGTTGGCCACATATAAAAGAAATCCTATTTAGTTTGAAATCTGAGTTCCACAAAGTTGGTATACGAAGATTTGACAAGTTAGCAAAAAAGAATTGGGCCGATCCAAATATTATAACACTGCCAACCTATTGTTATAGGTCTTGGCCCATATTTGGACGCCAAATGAATATATCTGGAAATGACCTAAAGATGCTGATTTGATAACTTGCAAACGTCGATGTTGGCAGATTGATGTAAAAAACCAATGGGAGTTGTCTGCAGTGTGAACATGGTGTTGGTTCCTTAAACAAATGTGAGCCACAGCCACATATCTTCACCTCCTCTACCTGTGCCGGCAGTGTAGTTCAGAAAGCCTTCTCAAAGTGGTGCATTGAGGTTCACGTCATCAGAATCTCATGGTAGCTGAGTAAATCCTCACCTCGTCCAGCTCTGTCAGTAATGTGGTGTTAAAAGCTTTCTGAAAGTTCTCAATAAATACCAGATCTGACTGATACCGGACCTTGTTTGCAAAGATTACCGTTGTCCCCATTTGACAGAAGTGAAGCATGGTGTCAAGAAGCTCAGCGAGGCAGTCGTGGTGATAGACCACATCAGCTGCCAGCACGTAATCGTAATAATGCGTGGAACGGGGAAACGTCTCCTCCAGTTTGTAGCCCCATTGCAATGCTGTAACCTGAGGCTCGTGTCTCCAGTGCCACCTGGTATTCCGGTTCAAGTTGCACCTCAGATTACCGAGGATTTCTGGCAGATCCGTGGCTGTCAGTTTAGCACCTACAAAAGTTTTGGTCTTAAGCTTAGTCTAAACCAGGGGTGTCCAATTCTGCTCCTGGAGGGCTACTATCCTGCAGAGTTTAGCTCAAATCCTATTTAAACGCACCTGAACAAGTTTAGTCAAGGTCTTTAGGATTACTAGATACTCCAGGCAGGTGTGTTGGGGATGGTTGGAACTAAACTCTGCAGGACGTTGGCCCTCTGGGAGAAGGATTGGACACCCCATGGCTTAGTCCAATGGTTTCCAATCACGTTCCTAGAGCCCCCCAACAACACTCCACTTTTTGCATGTCTCCTTTGTAGGGATGGGCGATATCTTATCGTTTGTAAAAATTCTCTCCACGATAAAAATTAGTCTTCCCCCGATATAACGATGAAGTCTAGTTGTAGACCTATTTCTGTGGGCAACAGTGCAGAGCGACATCACGGAAGGCGGGCGTGAAATTGAGGAGGAGTTGATCGCTAAACGAGGAGCTCCTTCTACAATCTGGAACTTGTTTGGTCAGGGCTGTACAGTGCGACAAAAAATCGGTCTGAGCCTTGAATAAATGTACTACAGTAGCACGTGTTGCTGATTTGATAACTTGCAAACGTCGATGTTGGCAGATTGATGTAAAAAACCAATGGGAGTTGTCTGCAGTGTGAACATGGTGTTGGTTCCTTAAACAAATGTGAGCCACAGCCACATATCTTCACCTCCTCTACCTGTGCCGGCAGTGTAGTTCAGAAAGCCTTCTCAAAGTGGTGCATTGAGGTTCACGTCATCAGAATCTCATGGTAGCTGAGTAAATCCTCACCTCGTCCAGCTCTGTCAGTAATGTGGTGTTAAAAGCTTTCTGAAAGTTCTCAATAAATACCAGATCTGACTGATACCGGACCTTGTTGGCAAAGATTACCGTTGTCCCCATTTGACAGAAGTGAAGCATGGTGTCAAGAAGCTCAGCGAGGCAGTCGTGGTGATAGACCACATCAGCTGCCAGCACGTAATCGTAATAATGCGTGGAACGGGGAAACGTCTCCTCCAGTTTGTAGCCCCATTGCAATGCTGTAACCTGAGGCTCGTGTCTCCAGTGCCACCTGGTATTCCGGTTCAAGTTGCACCTCAGATTACCGAGGATTTCTGGCAGATCCGTGGCTGTCAGTTTAGCACCTACAAAAGTTTTGGTCTTAAGCTTAGTCTAAACCAGGGGTGTCCAATTCTGCTCCTGGAGGGCTACTATCCTGCAGAGTTTAGCTCAAATCCTATTTAAACGCACCTGAACAAGTTTAGTCAAGGTCTTTAGGATTACTAGATACTCCAGGCAGGTGTGTTGGGGATGGTTGGAACTAAACTCTGCAGGACGTTGGCCCTCTGGGAGAAGGATTGGACACCCCATGGCTTAGTCCAATGGTTTCCAATCACGTTCCTAGAGCCCCCCAACAACACTCCACTTTTTGCATGTCTCCTTTGTAGGGATGGGCGATATCTTATCGTTTGTAAAAATTCTCTCCACGATAAAAATTAGTCTTCCCCCGATATAACGATGAAGTCTAGTTGTAGACCTATTTCTGTGGGCAACAGTGCAGAGCGACATCACGGAAGGCGGGCGTGAAATTGAGGAGGAGTTGATCGCTAAACGAGGAGCTCCTTCTACAATCTGGAACTTGTTTGGTCAGGGCTGTACAGTGCGACAAAAAATCGGTCTGAGCCTTGAATAAATGTACTACAGTAGCACGTGTGCAATACAGTTTTGCATGTATGAGCCGGTTTACAAACCTGTTGTCCAACAAAGATATAATTTATTGACATGCTTTTTCTTCAAATTAACTTAATGACATAGTTGAGTGTTTGAAATAACTTCTTTTTGTTATTTCTCTATCTCCATTGTGCGTTTTATTCAGCGATAACTGGATACCTTTGTCCATATTAGGGATTTCCTGGAGCGTCATCAGTAGTGTATTACTTCTGCGATGCATGTGGAGTTTCTGCGCCCTCCGGCTTCCAGTATGAATTAAACAGTCCTTACATTACGTGTGTACTCATTAATGCTCACAACACCCTATTTTGGGTAAAAAATAGGAAAGATAATACTTTTCTCTTAAGAAACAGGATTCCCTGAATTATCGTCATTGATATCATTATCGCAATAAATACCAGAAATATCCTGATATATTTTTAAGCCCATATCGCCCATCCCTACTCCTTTGTCTGACAGACCCATTTCAGGTGTTGGAGTAGTATCAGCCTCAGATGTCACGTCCACGGACCATTGGCTAAACGTCTGATGCATACGGCACACAAAATTGGAAACACTTCAGGAGTTTCAGAGTCGTCATCGGATTGGTTAAATTATGCAGGATTTCCAGGAGATGGGTGCGTCGTGTTCTTTAATGTTCCTCCTGGCCAAACCCCTCATGGAAGAAAGCCGTCGTGTTTACAACTGTGACGATTAGCGCTTATCAGGATCAACTAAACACTGGATTATGTGAAATATTTAAAATTTGCGGCATAGAACATCTAAACAATGTGTCAAAAGAGTTTTACACACCGGTCTGTTATTGTGGGGGACATTTCCACGGCCCTAAACATGACGTGACACAAAATGAAACGTGATTGGTTGCTTTACCTGTCAGTCATGTGGTCTTTTGGGCGGGCCTTGGCCATTCAAAGCGGCTAAGGTTCCCAGACCTTCTGCCATAAGTCTGAAGGTCTGGCTACGCGAGACTATGCAAACTGTTCATTGTTGAGGGCTTCAGGAACGTGGTTGGGAACTGCTGGTTCAGAGGGTAGGCAAGTTCAGACCTAGAGAGCCGCTGTCCTGCAGAGTTTAGCCCCAACCCTAATCAAACAAGCTACTCGATGTGAGTCAGGTGAGTTTTTTTTTTTTTCTGGGTTGAAGCAAAACTCTGCAGGGCAGCGACTCTCAGAACGAACTTGCCTACCCCTGGCCTAATTGTATCAAATATTGACACGTACCGAGAAGTGTGGCAACTATCGAGACAAGGCCTGTTCCTGCTCCGAGCTCCAGCGTTGATTGGTCAAGTAGATTAATCTGCTGTCGGCCCGTTGGGGTGTCCAGAAATCGGCAAAGGGCCAATGCCTATGACATTCAAAACCAGGAGTTCATAGTTTCCATTAGACTCCATGTATTTTACCTTCTCACAAAGCACACATATAGATTCTTCCTAATATGACAGGTTGATATACTGCTGTGCTGTTGAACGTTTAATGCTCACCGCTGGCCATACCACACCGCCATAATGGTCTATGGCTTCTTGAATTTTGATTTCATGACCGAGAAAGTAGTAGATCTCCTTGCTAAGACTGTAGTAGACGGCGGGAGCCCAGGATCTGCGCTCTGGTGGTTCTGTGTTGGCAGGTACAACTGAGGGAAAGATAGAAGAAGAGTATCCCATCAGAAAAGTATCCATAGGCCCTTTCGCACTGGAGGAAGCTTACGGGAACTATTGGCGGAAGTTCCCGCTTTTTGGCACCGCAGGAACTAGGAACGTGTTTAGTTCTAGGAAATCCGTTTGGGGGAACTAATTCAGAGTAGGGTCTAAAACAGTTCTATAGGAACTACCAGTGACCTAAGTGTACGCTGATTGGCCAAACGCATACGAAACACTGGCTTCCTGTCATTTTTAAAAACCGGAGTAAAAATATCTACCTGTTGTTTGCAGCGTTTTTATTCTTTTCTCAGCCTCGATGATAACACTGCAAGTTGTCATACGAAATTTAGTTTTTCTGATTTTTACTTTCAAATGAGTACATTGTGCATCTACATTTCATCTCAGTTATCACGAAACCCACGACACAACAAAAACAACTCCGAACACTGCATCCTCCATTCACCGGTTGTTGATGTTTGTAAATGCAGTGAATAAAGACTTCGCTGCCGGTGCGAATGCAACTCTGAAGCGACTGACAGCGACGTCTTTATTCGTGGCATTTACAAACATCAACAACCGGTGAATGGAGGATGCCGTTATCGGAGCTGTTTTTGTTCTGTGTGTGTCGTGTGTGTGTGTCGACAACTTGCAGTGTTATCATCAAGGTTGAGAAAAGAACACAACGCTACAGGCAAATGCCATTATCGCTGTTATCCATGTTCGTGGAGTAAATATTTTTACTTGGCTTTTTAAAAATGCCGGGTAGCCGGTGTTTCGCATGCATTTGGCAAATCAACATACACTTACATCACTGATAGTTCCTATAGAACTGTTTTAGACCCTACTCCGCAGTAGGAGCTAAATTAGTTCCCCCAAATAGAGTTGTTAAAACTAAATACATTCCTAGTTCCTGCAGTGCGAATGCACCAAAAAGCGGGAACTTCTGCCAATAGTTCTAGGAACTATGAAAAGGTTCCTCCGGTGCGAACGCACCTATATAAGCGCATTGGACCTCTACAATATGCTAGGGCTGGGAAAATAAAACTTACATCACTGATAGTTCCTATAGAACTGTTTTAGACCCTACTCCGCAGTAGGAGCTAAATTAGTTCCCCCAAATAGAGTTGTTAAAACTAAATACATTCCTAGTTCCTGCAGTGCGAATGCACCAAAAAGCGGGAACTTCTGCCAATAGTTCTAGGAACTATGAAAAGGTTCCTCCGGTGCGAACGCACCTATATAAGCGCATTGGACCTCTACAATATGCTAGGGCTGGGAAAATAAATTGATGCATCGCGAATCGAGAAATGATTCCGCATCGATTCTGAGATTTTCCAAATGCATCGCGATTCTTTCTCGAGTCGATTCTGAGCTTAGTTTTGAACAGCAGATGGCACTTTGTGCTTTAGAAACAGCCGTACTCTGCTTGTTTCCAAGTCCTTACACACACTTGAACCTAAAATAATCATTCATAAGATTCGAAAAGGTTGAAGCGAATCACAGTGGGCTGTGTTTACATTAATCTGGCATCATAAAAGCATTCTGAGCCGAGGTGAAATTACAGATTCAGCAGAACGCACAAGCGCTCTTCTTCGTGAGCATTTGAGTGCGCGGATAAAAACTAGTGTAGAGTGCCATCTGCTGTTAAAATCTAAGCTCAGAATCCATTCCAGAGAGAATTGCGATGCATTCGGAAGATCTCAGAATCGATCCACGAATAGATTCTGCATCGATTTATCGTCACAGCCCTACAATATGCAAGCCTAACCTTCTTCCTCTTCCTCTGCAGGTCTTCCCAAATCCTGGAGTTCTTTGTCTACTTGTGCCTCATCTGGCGTTTGAGTATCATCACATTCCTCTGCATTGTTCCCGGTCTCGTTTGTAGAGTTTGGCTCCCCAGCATCATAATTGTCCTCCTCTTCCTCGTTCATCTCTTGAACCTGGTCATCTCTCTGCTCCAGTGTCTTGCTGGTTGCTACGTAAATCCTCACATCATCCAACTCTTCAAGGAGCGTGATTTCAAAATATCTAAGGAAGTTGTCAATGAAGCCCAGATCCGAAGCATAGCGGACCTTGTTCGCCCAGACTAGAATAGTTCCCGGCTGGCAGAAGTGACGCATGGTGACCAGCAGCTCGGCCAAGAAGTTGTGGTGATAGACCACATCAGTCGCCAACACATAATCATACTGGTGTGTGGATCTGGGGAAGAACTCGTCCAGCTTGTGACCCCAGTAGAGTTCTGCAACCAGGGGCTCGTGTCTCCGCCGGCCTCTCGTGTTCCTGTTGAGGTTGTATCTCAGATTACTTAGTATCTCGGGTAAATCCGTTGCTGTTAGTTTGGCACCTATAGAGCAATTTAAGTGATTATCTTGCAACCTACAAAACCATTTAGATTAGTACCCGAGTCTTATCCCAACACTTACCCAATAATGTGACGACAACCGAAAGTAAGCCGGTTCCGGCTCCAAGTTCAAGAACTGATTTGTCGAGTAAATCAATGTGTTGATGACCCTGCGACGTTTCCAAGAATCGGCAAAGTGCAAGTGCCTATATGGAAGGATTACAAATCATATTTTAAAAGTACATCATGTTTGTTTTGCTTGACTGTTTTCTTGGACTATATGCAGCATCGCACAAAAGCAAAGTTCTTAGGTTACTGATGTCATCGCTGATCTAGGGCCAGATTTACTAAACGGGGCAAATTAGCGCAAGAGCGCAATTCCAAAGCAGCACCGATGGACGTGTAAATTTCTGCAGGTGATTTACTGACGATGCACAAATGAAAGAACACAGCAACATCTCATTTACATATCAACCAATGCAATATACCAATGCTCATCAGGTGCGGGTTATCTACTTACGACACAGGCGCAAAATAGTTTAAGTAGTTTTTTGGGGCGTTAAATAATAGTGCAAATACCAGTAATTTGATGTTCGTAAACGTTAGTAAATCGCGTTGTGTGATTAATTTTAATACTCTCCTCCCATAGATTTTGTGCCTGAAAGGGAAACTCCTACAAATGCATATTCAATAAGGTCAGGCGCAAAAATAACTGTCCACGCCTTTTCACCTCTAATTCTTCACTGTGCGTCTTTAGTAAATCTTGACAGTACTATTTTAACGCCAAAAGACAGTTTGCGTTGGTGCAAGCTGTTAGTAAAGCTGGCCCATACTCTATTCACATGTGCATTTTCTCTCATGATTCATTGTTCTGCAGTTGAAAGTGTCTCACCGCTGGCCATATAGTAGCACCGTAAGAATCGATGGACTCCTGAATTGTAATTTCCTGGCCCAAAAAATTATAAACTTCTTTCCCGGCTCTGAAGTAAATAGTCGGTGCCCAGGATCTCATGTACTCCCGTTGTTTATCATTCTCTGTGCTTCCATCTAAAAGAAAAGACCAAATCAGACTCGAATTCATTAGATAAGCCAACTGTGTTTTAGAACAAAAGTCACTGACCAGATTTCTGCTCTACAAACGCTGAATCCATCTCACAGCAGCCATCGTTGTCTTCATCTTCACTATCATCAGGTTCAGTTTCAAGGTTTGTGTTGTCGTCATCGATATTGTTCAGGTTTCCATCCTCCTGGTTTTCCACATCAACATAACCTGTAGCCTGCTCTTCTATAAATTGTACATCTTTCTTTTCATGTTCTTGAACCTGTTCTACAAACTTTTGTTCTATCCACTTGATCTTTCCTTCCTTCATCTCTTTCTTGGTCTTTTTGTTGACCGTTTCATCCTCGTCCACTCCTTTCCTCGCATCCCCTTTAGTCTCGTCTGACGTCTCTAGGCCACTTTCTTCTCTCGTGGTGGCAGAGTAAATCTTTACGTCTCCGTTGTCTGCCAGCAGGTTGGTGTTGAATGTTTTTTTGAAGTTCTCCACAAACACCAGATCAGAATCGAAGCGGGTCTTGTTGGCCCATATGAGGGTTGTACCCGGCTGGCAGAAGTAGCGCATGGTGACTAGTAATTCTGCTAGGAAGTCATGGTGATAGACCACGTCGGCTGCTAATATATAGTCGTATTTGTAGACTGAATGAGGGAAGGTCTTATCGAGCTCATAACCCCAAGAGAGCTCTGCCACCTGCGGCGTGTATCTGCAGCGGCCCCGTGTGTTTCTGGACAGGTTGCATCTCAGGTTCCCGAGGACTTCAGGCAGGTCAGTTGCTGTTACCCAAGCACCTGGAGATGATTATACAGGTATGAAAACACAACACAACCATAGGCTTGTAATATGTTATCTAATCCCACTCCTGGAGGGCCAATGTCCTGCAGAGTTTGGATCCAACCGGCTCCAACACCCTCACCTGGATGTTTCTAGTCTGAAGACATTGATCGGCTGGTGCTTATTTAGGGTTAGAGCTAAACTCTGCAGGACACTAGCCCTTCAAGAACAGGTTTGGAC
>NW_015546040.1:1279891-1287209 GCF_001515605.1 Sinocyclocheilus anshuiensis | reverse complement strand
TTGTCTTTGTCTCTCACCGGACTCATATGTGTGTGTGTGTGTGTGTGTGTGTGTGTGTGTGTGTAGGTGATGTGAAAGAGGAAAGCAGGCATTCGGACCAAAGCACTGTGAGGCAAGGGAGGGGGAGACTCAAAATGTTTCTAAACTTAAAACGCATTTTTGCCCCGTTTGCGTTTTTGTTTTACTACTTGCATAATTATTTAAAGTATAAAACATTGTTATTTACAATACACAGCATGATGGTTTTTAATCATTTTTTTAGGAGGGTCAACCCTCAGATTCACTGAACACCTGCCCAGATTTAAAAAGTAACTCAAAAGTAACGTAACGCATTACTTTCCATAAAAAGTAACTAACGTAATTAGTTATTTTTTTAGGGAGTAACGCAACATTGTAATGCATTACTTTTAAAAGTAACTTTCCCCAGCACTGCTGCTTAGTACCTACCCAACAGACTGGCCACGATGGAAATAAGACCTGTGCCGGCGCCAATCTCTAGCACCGCCTTGTCAACAAGGTCAACCATCGCTTGGTTGGACTCAAGGTAGCGACACAGAGCCAGAGCCTAAATAATAATTTAGAAAATGTATCATGATTATGAATATCAATCAGGAACCAAATGTACAAATGGTTAAAGGTGAACTGTGCCATTATTTGCTCCTCTAGAACAAGTTCTAGACTAAAAATTCCTTGCATGTGCCCATGCCTGTTTGCCATTGGTCAGTTAGATAGCCCCGCCCCAAACTCGTGATTGGTCGAGTCAGAAGTTGACATTTCGGGCAACTCAAACAAACAGATCATTGTTGTGAAAGTGTCACAGTGTTTCACTCTTCAGAAAGTGACTCTAAACATGAAATTGAACACCAGGATGAATTTGAACATCCGACTAATGGCACACTTCAGCTTATATTTCAAATATGTAATAAAGTATTCGTCTCACTGCTGGCCAAATGACAGAACCAAATGAATCGAGAGACTCCCAGATGCTGATCTCATGACCGGCGAAATAATGCATCTCCTTTCCAATGGTGGAAAGCACACTGGGCTCCCAGGAGGCCTTACGCACAGGGACGACTTCTGCCCAATATAACAAGTGAAAAACTGATGCATTCCTCATTCAAATTTATACAGATGTAGTGTTGTGTTTCAGTCAGAAATAAAAATGTGCTGTAAATGTGCTCTCCCTCAGGCCATCCGAGATTAGGATGAGTTTGTTTCTTCATCAGATTTGGAGAAATGTAGCACTGCATCAGTGTCTCAGCAATGGATGCTCTGCAGTGAATGGGTGCCGTCAGAATGAGAGTCCAAACAGCTGATAAAAACATCACAATAATCCACAAGTAATCCACAGCACTCCAGTCCATCAGTTAACATCTGGAGAAGACAAAAGCTGAAACAAGATGTTTTTAACTTTAAACCATTGCTGCTTGTTAAAGTACAAGTCCATAACCCATAATAATGCTTCCTGTGGATTACTTGGACTCTCATTCTGACGGCACCCATTCACTGCTGAGCATCCATTGCTGAGACTGATGCAACGCTACATTTCTCCAAACCTGATGAAGAAACAAACTCATCCTAATCTGGGATGGCCTGAGGGTGAGCACATTTTAATTTTTGGGAGCGCTTGTTCCTTTAAGAGAAGGTAATTTTGAGATTATTTGCCAATAAATTTTTAATTATTTACCTTCATGCTTTTCTTTGTCTTCATCTGTATCATCTTTCGCAGCGTTCACGCTCCCATCCGTCTCCATTGTGGCGTCTGCATTTCCAGACTGAGAACAATCCATGATGCTATTTACTCGCTGATTTAAAAAAACACATTTAGATCATTGTGTTTTAAAATCATCTCTTTTTTTAATGTTGACCTGTTAAAATCTGTTTTTGCCAGTTTCTCAAACATTGTTTGTCAGATTAGTTCATGAAATATGCAATTAAATCAGTGCACAATTTCAACAAAGTAGCAAAAACATCAAGTGCACGATGTGATGCTATGCAGCATGTCCTTTTTAAAATAGGACTTTTAGGATTTTTCATTTGGAGAGACATCAAAAACAAGGTACTTGTAAAAGTTTGCATATACAGGCAAGTGAAAACATCACAATAATCCACAAGTAATCCACAGCACTCCAGTCCATCAGTTAACATCTGGAGAAGACAAAAGCTGAAACAAGATGTTTTTAACTTTAAACCATTGCTGCTTGTTAAAGTACAAGTCCATAACCCATAATAATGCTTCCTGTGGATTACTTGGACTCTCATTCTGACGGCACCCATTCACTGCTGAGCATCCATTGCTGAGACTGATGCAACGCTACATTTCTCCAAACCTGATGAAGAAACAAACTCATCCTAATCTGGGATGGCCTGAGGGTGAGCACATTTTAATTTTTGGGAGCGCTTGTTCCTTTAAGAGAAGGTAATTTTGAGATTATTTGCCAATAAATTTTTAATTATTTACCTTCATGCTTTTCTTTGTCTTCATCTGTATCATCTTTCGCAGCGTTCACGCTCCCATCCGTCTCCATTGTGGCGTCTGCATTTCCAGACTGAGAACAATCCATGATGCTATTTACTCGCTGATTTAAAAAAACACATTTAGATCATTGTGTTTTAAAATCATCTCTTTTTTTAATGTTGACCTGTTAAAATCTGTTTTTGCCAGTTTCTCAAACATTGTTTGTCAGATTAGTTCATGAAATATGCAATTAAATCAGTGCACAATTTCAACAAAGTAGCAAAAACATCAAGTGCACGATGTGATGCTATGCAGCATGTCCTTTTTAAAATAGGATTTTTCATTTGGAGAGACATCAAAAACAAGGTACTTGTAAAAGTTTGCATATACAGGCAAGTGAAAAAAATGCATTGGTGCAATCAGATAAACTACAACGATTTTATACAGTCCCAAATTTACTCTAAACTTGTACAGTAGTGCTACTGTATTTCCTCAAATGCATTTTACAGCTTCAGAAGAAATCACTGCATTCCACTCACATCACTGCACCTTCACCTTGCTTTAATCTCCAGAGGAGTCCATGTGTCTGCAGAGGTTACCTTGTTGATCTGTCACAGTTATCCAGTTAGTGCTTCTGCAACTGCATCCTCAGCGAGGTTATAGACGGGCATCACGCAACACTCCAGCGTCACACTGCCATGACTATATTTAGCTGGAGATTCATGAAGCAGAGGCACATCCACACAAACACTGAGAAATAGAGCATGATGTAGGAGATGGGGAACGAGCTTCTGCTGGCACAAAGAGATTGTGAAGACAAACACTAAAGCCTTGAGATAATAAGAGCTGTTCAGAATGCCAGCGTCTGTTATCTGGTTATTTAGTAAGCTGATATAGTACTAGTTTGACTTGACTGTTCTTAAAGTAAAACATTTGCGGCATACTGAATTGTACAAGTGTTTTACTTTGGGGTGAATCTTATGAAACCAGTCAAGAACATGCTTGAATCATATTTCACTCCAAAATCAAAAGAAAAATAATCCGGGGTTTTCTTTAAGAAAATTGTCCCTTTCCCAATTAGTGTAATGCAATAAGAATATAGATACATTTGAATGTAATAATTAATGCATCATTGTACTATTCATTGCACTGATTTAGTAAGTCAGTCAAATAAAAAAAAAAAAGGTAAATGAGAATTTTTACAGTAAATAAAATGCACGCAATGTAAAATTTAAAAAGTTCATGGTTTACTTTAAGATTAGTGCTCCTCTTCCAATTAGTGCAATGCAACAAAAATATTGATAAATTTAAAGGTAGGAATTTGTGCGTAATATGCTGTTCATTGCACTGCTTTTAAGAGTAAACCAAATGCACACAATGCAAAAATTAATTGTTTTCTTTAAGAAAATCGTTCCTCTCCCAATTAGTATTATGCCGTAAAAATATTGATAAATTAAAATGTATTTAAATGTAAGACTTTATGCATCATATGCTGTTTATTACACTGCTTTTGAGGGTGATCAAAATGCACACAATGCAGAACATTCAAAAATTCATATTTTTCTTTAAGAAAATCAGTTCTCCCACAATTAGCTAGTAGGCTATAATACAATAAAATTACTGATACATTAAAATGTATTTAAATGTAAGAATTCATGTGTTACACGTTTTGTAAGGTTAAACAAAATCACATTTTTCTTTAAGAAAATTGGTCCTCTACCAATTAGTATAATGCAATAAAATACTGATAAAATGTTTTTAAATGTAATAATTAATGCATCATATGTTATTTATTGCAGGGTAAACAAAAGGCACACAATGTAAAAAAATAGGCTCCAAATGCATATAATCTTTATTGGGGTGTGGTGCAGTGTAATCTGAACATGTGGCATTCACCCTTTTATTTTTTGCCCATTAATTCCGTCCCTGTTGGTTTATGAGTCTAGGCAGCTGGTATGCGCTAAATGGATTCCACAGAAGGGAAACCCAATATAACACTCATTATATCTCTGGAGGACACATGAGTTCATCGCCCTAAATCCTTTCTGTATGCGCTCCTAAAACCCTCTGGAATCAGTGGGCGATTGAACACCTCTACCATGTAGGGCCTGATATCTTGGTGGTTTGGCAATGGAGAGGCCGAGCCACATTTACAGCGTTTGGCAGATGCATGCATGAAGAGATAATGTTCAAATGATTGGCTTTCCTGCATTAGGATGTTTTCTGAATCTCTCTTCTGCGGGGGTTTGTTTATGTGGATTATATGTACATGTGTTGACTCCAGCACATGATGCCAGGATCAAATATCTCTGTATATCATCATCATCATCATCAGACATGCATGCATGGTCCAAATGGGCTGCTACCCTCAGAAGAACCAAGACATGTTTGTAATCCATTACTGCTACGTGCCGTTAGTCATAAAGTCATCTCAACACATCTGGCTCTTCTTAGAGTTTCAGAAGCTGTGTTTAGAGAAGGAAACCTGACTCCGAAGTAATGAAAATGCTCATGTTGTAAAAGTCAAATTTCTGTATCAAAAAGTCTTCAAAGCTTAACGAGAGTGAATGTAATGAAAAGCATGATCACGTGAAAATAACATCACTGATTGCATGGATTGCAGAAATGTAGTCCACAAGTGCATCTGCTGTTGTCTCTCGCATCAAAATCCAGCCACATATTTGTTTAGAGCAGTTTAAACGGTGCTTGATCTGTGCAGATTTCTCTCCTGATTCACACCAGAACACTGACTCACTGGAGGAAGCGTTATTATGGACTCGTATTTTAGACATTAAAAGCATCTTAATGCTGGATTTGTTTCAGCTTTTGTGTTCTCCAGATGTGAACTGATGGACTGGAGTGCTGCGGATTACTTGTGGATTATTGTGATGTTTTTATCAGCTGTTTGGACTCTCATTCTGACGGCACCCATTCACTGCAGAGCATCCATTGCTGAGACACTGATGCAGTGATGTGAACTGAAATCGTATTCATTTTTCTCCTCAGTAACTTCTTTTTATTTTAGACTTCAGCAGTTCTTGAAACTTCTGGAATCACAAAATGAATTGTGGTTAATTAATTTACTTATCCTAACCCACCCAGTTTCTGTTTCTGTAATATATTTTAGTTACAGTCCTTAGGGGCCCGTATGCATCGTTTTTGTGCGCGGTACAGCTTTATCCGCAGGTTGTAAAGTTCCTCCAGGTGAAAGTGCTTCTCAAATGTGACCCTGGAGCACAAAAGCAGTGTTAAGTCGCTGGGGGATATTTGTAGCAATAGCCAACAACACATTGTATGGGTCAAAATTATACATTTTTCTTTTATGCCAAAAATCATTAGGATATTAAGTAAATATCATGTTCCATGAAGATATTTTGTATATTTCCTACCGTAAATATATCAAAACTTAATTTTTGATTAGTAATATGCATTGCTAAGAACTTCATTTGGACAACTTTAAAGATGATTTTCTCAATATTTAGATTTTTTTGCACCCTCAGATTCCAGATTTTCAAATATTGTCCTATCCTAACAAACCATACATCAATGGAAAGCTGATTTATTCAGAAGAATTGACACTTATGACTGGTTTTGTGCTCCAGGGTCACATATGCTATAAAAAGGATTTTTCAAAACTGTAAAAAAAGATTATGGAAGTGCTTTTCTCAAGAAAATACCATTTCCGTTTTTATACTTCAAAATGTCACGTTACTTGCTGTTTCTTTGTAATTATTTGTGGAACTTACTAGCAATTTCTGCTTCTACACCAGTTTTTTTTTTTTTTGATTGTAGAATGAAATATCAGTGTTTCGGCTGTAATTATGACAAAGCTACTTGTTTTTAAACTTTCAAACTGGGAGTGTCAAAATATGAATGAATCATGAGTCATTTTGTGATTATGTAAGTGTTAAATATAACCAACAATTATTAAGGAGGAAAAAAAATCATCTTGATTTTGCTTTTTAATACTTGAATTGAGTTTTAATACTTCAAATAAGATTCTTTGAACATGTAATTTGTAATATCATTATTTGAGCTTCAGGGAAACGTGTCTGTGTTTTTCATCAACTTTTCATCATAATTTCAGCTGCTCATATCTGTGTGATCGAGATATAAACTTACAGAAAGTTGCTTGCGCATTTGTTTTAAATATTCTAGACATGAACAAAGTACAAATAGTTTTTATCAATTTGTACACTAAAGTAGTGTTTAACCCGGTTAGGAAACTTATTTTAAGAAAAACGATCAAAGTCACAGGTTCATTGAATATTAAATCTGCAACACTGTAACTAACTGTATTAAATGCATTTCATGATCTTAAAGTTTATTGCTGAGAAATAACAAAACCACACAAATCAGGGATCTAACAGTTTTTTAGACATTTCAACAGCTGTAAAAATGGCAAACCTCAAATTAAATTATTAATAATAAATAATTTAATTATTAATATATTATTATTTATAACAGAATTGTTAATAATTAAATGTATTATAATTATTATTATTAAAAAAACAACAATATACAATTAAGACTAATGTTCCCTTTAAAAGCTATTCGTTATATTGAACATCCAGTTAAACTTCTGGAATCACAAAATGAATTATGATTAATTATTGTATCGACACTCTCAGCAGCTTTGTCATAATTTCAGCCGAAATACCAAAGAAAAGATCTGTGTGTGTGTGTGTGTTTGTGTGTGTGTGAGAGAGAGAGAGAGAGACAGCGTCACATCTCAGTAGAGTCAGCTGTCTTAACCACAGCTTGTGTACTGCATCATTACTGTGTCTGTTGCCCTTTCGGGCTTGAACTGATGGTAAAACTAATGACATTATTTACTGTCTTTACATTTATTTTGAAAGA